>NC_057812.1:597395552-597695199 GCF_018294505.1 Triticum aestivum
TCATGAGGTACCCCGCCTTGATCTCTCCGCCTCCTCGCGAGCCAGCCTGGTGAGGCCGTGCCTGAGGAAGCTCTGCGTCGTCTGCCCCGTGAGGCTTGGCCCCTCGCGAGGGTCTTGGGTCTGCGTTGATGAAGATGGGCCGTGCTGGGGCCCCCTTTGAGCCACGCCGCAGGCCGCAGGCAGGCAAGTCTGGGGACCCCCGTTCCCAGAACGCCGACAGTAGCCCCCGGGCCCAAGGCGCGCCCGGACTTGGCCGTGCAGGGAGGCGGAAGGGCAAGAGCAAAGTGCCGCGGGCCCTAACAGCCTGCGGCCTTGGGCGCCGCATGGCGGTTGATTGGACGTGGGAGGCACTATTCCCCCACGCCCCCCTTATTTTGCGCCATGCTAGGCGGACTCATAGTTGTACACAGCCGTGTTGGGGAACGTAGTAATTTCAAAAAATTTCCTACGCACACGCAAGATCATGGTGATGCATAGCAACGAGGGGGAGAGTGTGATCTACGTACCCTTGTAGACCGAGAGCGGAAGCATTAGCACAACGCGGTTGATGTAGCCGTACGTCTTCACGGCCCGACCGATCAAGCACCGAAACTACGGCACCTCCGAGTTCTAGCACACGTTCAGCTCGATGACGATCCTCGGACTCGGATCCAGCAAAGTGTCGGGGAAGAGTTCCGTCAGCACGACGGCGTGGTGACGATCTTGATGTACTACTGTCGCAGGGCTTCGCCTAAGCACCGCTACAATATTATCGAGGACTATGGTGGAAGGGGGCACCACACACGGCTAAGAATATGATCACGTGGATCAACTTGTGTCTCAAGGGGTGCTCCCTGCCTCCGTATATAAAGGATCAAAGGGGGGGTGCGGCCGGCCTAGAGGAGGGTGCGCCAGGAGGAGTCCTACTCCCACCGGGAGTAGGATTCCCCCTCTTTCCTAGTTGGAATAGGATTTGGGAGGGGGGAAAGAGGAGAGAGAGAAGGAAGGGGGCGCCGGCCCCCTCTCCTTGTCCTATTCGGACTAGGGGGGAGGGGCACGGCCCAGCCCTGGCCACCTCTCCTCTCTTCCACTAAAGCCCACTAAGGCCCATATACCTCCTGGGTGGTTCCGGTAACCTCCCGGTACTCCGGTAAAATCCCGATTTCACCCAGAACACTTCCGATATCCAAATATAGGTTATGTCTCGACCATTTCGGGACTCCTCGTCATGTCCGTGATCACATCCGGGACTCCGAACAAACTTCGGTACATCAAAATGCATAAACTCATAATATAACTGTCATCAAAACCTTAAGCGTGCGGACCCTACGGGTTCGAGAACAATGTAGACATGACCGAGACACGTCTCCGGTCAATAACCAATAGCGGAACCTCGATGCTCATATTGGCTCCTACATATTATACGAAGATCTTTTATCGGTCAGACCGCATAACAACATACGTTGTTCCCTTTGTCATCGGTATGTTACTTGCCCGAGATTCGATCGTCGGTATCTCAATACCTAGTTCAATCTCGTTACTGGCAAGTCTCTTTACTCATTTTGTAACACATAATCTCACAACTAACCCATTAGTTGCAATGCTTGCAAGGCTTATGTGATGTGCATTACCGAAAGGGCCCAGAGATACCTCTCCGACAATCGGAGTGACAAATCCTAATCTCGAAATACGCCAACCCAACATGTACCTTTGGAGACACCTGTAGAGCTCCTTTATAATCACCCAGTTACGTTGTGACGTTTGGTAGCACACAAAGTGTTCCTCCGGCAAACGGGAGTTGCATAATCTCATAGTCATAGGAACATGTATAAGTCATGAAGAAAGCAATAGCAACATATTAAACGATCGGGTGCTAAGTAATGAAATGGGTCATGTCAATCACATCATTCTCTTAATGATGTGATCTCATTAATCAAATAACAACTCTTTTGTTTATGGTTAGGAAACATAACCATCTTCGATTAACGAGCTAGTCAAGTAGAGGCATACTAGTGACACTCTGTTTGTCTATGTATTCACACATGTATTATGTTTCCGGTTAATACAATTCTAGCATGAATAATAAACATTTATCATGATATAAGGAAATAAATAATAACTTTATTATTGCCTCTAGGGCATATTTCCTTCAGTCTCCCACTTGCACTAAAGTCAATAATCTAGTTCACATCGCCATGTGATTCAACACTAAGAGTTCACATCACCATGTGATTAACACCCATAGTTCACATCGTCATGTGACCTATACACAAAGGGTTTACTAGAGTCAATAATCTAGTTCACATCATTTATGTGATTAACACCCAAAGAGTAGTAAGGTGTGATCATGTTTTGCTTGTGAGATAATTTTAGTCAACGGGTCTGTCACATACAGATCCGTTAGTATTTTGCGAATTCTATGTCTACAATGCTCTGCACGGAGCTACTCTAGCTAATTGCTCCCACTTTACATATGTATCTAGATCAAGACTTAGAGTCATCCAGATCTGTGTCAAAACTTGCATCGACGTAACTTTTTACGACGAACCTTTTGTCACCTCCATAATCGAGAAATATTTCCTTATTCCACTAAGGATAATTTTGACCAATGTCCAGTGATCTACTCTTAGATCACTATTGTACTCCCTTGCTTAACACAATGTAGGGTATACAATAGATCTGGTACACATCATGGCATACTTTATAGAACCTATGGCTGAGGCATAGGGAATGACTTTCATTCTCTTTCTATCTTCTGCCGTGGTTGGGCTTTGAGTCTTACTCAATTTCATACCTTGTAACACAGCCAAGAACTCTTTCTTTGCCTGTTCCATTTTTGAACTACTTCAAAATATTGTCAAGGTATGTACTCATTGAAAAAACATATCAAGCGTCTTGATCTATCTCTATAGATTTTGATGCTTAATATGTAAGCAGCTTCACTGAGGTCTTTCTTTGAAAAACTTCTTTAAAAACACTCCTTTATGCTTTGCAGAATAATTCTACATTATTTTCGATCAACAATATGTCATTCACATATACTTATCAGAAATGTTGTAGTGCTCCCACTCACTTTCTTGTAAATACAGGCTTCACCGCAAGTCTGTATAAAACTATATGCTTTGATCATACTATCAAAGCGTTTATTCCAACTGCGAGAGGCTTTCACCAGTCCATAAATGGATCGCTGGAGCTTGCACACTTTGTTAGCTCCTTTTGGATCGACAAAACCTTCCGGCTGCATCATATACAACTCTTCTTCCAGAAATCCATTCAGGAATGCAGTTTTGACATCCATTTGCTGGATTTCATAAAATGCAGCAATTGCTAACATGATTCGGATAGACTTAAGCATAGATACGAGTGAGAAACTCTCATCATAGTCAACACCTTGAACTTGTCGAAAACCTTTTTGCGACAATTCTAGCTTTGTAGATAGTAACACTACTATCAGCGTCCGTCTTCCTCTTGAAGATCCATTTAATCACAATGGCTCGCCGATCATTGGGCAAGTCAATCAAAGTCCATACTTTGTTCTCATACATGGATTTCATCTCAGATTTCATGGCCTCAAGCCATTTCGCGGAATCTGGGCTCATCATCGCTTCCTCATAGTTCATAGGCTCGTCATGGTCAAGTAACATGACCTCCAGAACTGGATTACCGTACCACTCTAGTGCGGATCACACTCTGGTTTACCTACGAGATTCGGTAGTAACTTGATCTGAACTTACATGATCATCATCATTAGCTTCCTCACTAATTGGTGTAGTAGTCACAAGAACATATTTCTGTGATGAACTACTTTCCAATAAGGGAGAAGGTACAATTACCTTATCAAGTTTTCTACTTTCTTCCCACTCACTTCTTTCAAGAGAAACTCCTTCTCTAGAAAGTTTCCGAATTTAGCAACAAAAGTATTGCCTTCGGATCTGTGATAGAAGGTGTATCCAATAGTTTCCTTTGGATATCCTATGAAGACGCACTTCTCCGATTTAGGTTTGAGCTTATCAAGTTGAAACTTTTTCACATAAGCATTGCAACCTCAAACTTTAAGAAACGACAAATTAGGTTTCTTGCTAAACCATAGTTCATACGGTGTCATCTCAAACGGATTTAGATGGTGCCCTATTTAACGTGAATGTAGCTGTCTCTAATGCATAACCCCAAAACGATAGCGGTAAATCTGTAAGAGACATCATAGATTGCACCATATCAAATAAAGTACGATTACGATGTTCGAACACACCATTACACTGTGGTGTTCCAGGTGGCGTGAGTAGTGAAACTATTTCACATTGTTTTAACTAAAGACCAAACTCGTAATTCAAATACTCTTCTCCACGATCAGATCGTAGAAACTTTATTTTCTTGTTACAATGGTTTTCCACTTCACTCTGAAATTCTTTGAACTTTTCAAATGTTTCAGACTTATGTTTCATCAAGTAGATATACTCACATCTGCTCATATTATCTGTGAAGAACAGAAAATAATGATACCTGTCGTGAGCCTCAATATTCATTGGACCACATACATCAGTATGTATGATTTCCAACCAATCTGTTGCTTGCTCCATTGTTCCGAAGAACGGAGTCTTAGTCATCTTGCCCATGAGGCATGGTTCGCAAGCATCAGCTGATTCATAATCAAGTGATTCCAAAAGCCCATCAGCATGGAGTTTCTTCATGCGCTTTACATCAATATGACCTAAACGGCAGTGCCACAAATAAGTTTGCACTATCATTATTAACTTTGCATCTTTTGGTTTCAATATTATGTTTATGTGCATCGCTACGATCGAGATCCAACGAACTATTTTCATTGGGTGTGTAACCATATAAGGTTTTATTCATGTAAACAAAACAACAATTTATTCTCTTACTTAAATGAATAACCGTATTACAATAAACATGATCAAATCATATTCATGCTTAACGCAAACACCAAATAACACTTATTTAGGTTCAACACTAATCCCGAAAGTATAGGGAGTGTGCGATGATGATCATATCAATGTTGGAACCACTTCCAACACACATCGTTACTTCACCCTTAACTAGTCTCTGTTTATTCTGCAACTCCCGTTTTGAGTTACTAATCTTAGCAACTGAACTAGTATCAAATACTGAGGGGTTGCTATAAACACTAGTAAAGTACACATCAATAACATGTATATCAAATATACTTATGTTCACTTTGCCATCCTTTGTATCCGCCAATCACTTGGGGTAGTTCTGCTTCCAGTGACCAGTCCCTTTGCAGTAGAAGCACTTAGTCTCAGGCTTAGGATCAGACTTGGGCTTCTTCACTTGAGCAGCAACTTGCTTTCCGTTCTTATTGAAGTTCCCCTTCTTCCCTTTGCCCTTTTCTTGAAACTAGTGGTCTTGTGAACCATCAACACTTGATGTTTTTCTTGATTTCTACCTTCGTTGATTTCAGCATCACGAAGAGCTTGGGAGTTGTTTCCGTTATCCCTTGCATATTATAGTTCATCATGAAGTTCTACTAACTTGGTGATGGTGACTAGAGAATTCTGTCAATCACTATCTTATCTGGAAGATTAACTCCCACTTGATTCAAGCGATTGTAGTACCCAGACAATCTGAGCACATGCTCACTAGTTGAGCAATTCTCCTCCATCTTTTAGCTATAGAACTTGTTGGAGACTTCATATCTCTCAACTCGGGTATTTGCTTGAAATATTAACTTCAACTCCTAGAACATCTCATATGGTCCATGACGTTCAAAACGTCTTTGAAGTCCCGATTCTAAGCCATTAAGCATGGTGCACTAAACTATCAAGTAGTCATCATATTGAGCTAGCCAAACGTTCATAACATCTGCATCTGCTCCTGCAATAGGTCTGTCACCTAGGGGTGCATCAAGGACATAATTCTTCTGTGCAGCAATGAGGATAAACCTCAGATCACGGATCCAATCCGCATCATTTCTACTAACATCTTTCAAAACAATTTTCTCTAGGAACATATCAAAATAAACAGAGGGAAGCAACAACGCGAGCTATTGATCTATAACATAATTTGCAAAATACTACCAGGACTAAGTTTGTCGGGTGGTAGGTGCGACATATGCCAACGGGTGGCTTATCATTGTGGGAGCCAGTAAAACATCGCCGGTGCCTGGAAACGGGATGAGGCGAAGACATGCACGCCGACGAATCTTACCCAGCTTTGGGGCTCTCCGTGGAGATAACACCCCTACTGCTGCTCTACGGGGTCTCCGCATGATCACTAGATGAACAAGTAGCTACACAATGCTCCTTGAGCTGTTTGGCGAGAGGAGGAAGAAGGGCTTTGCCCGTTCTCTTCTCCTCCCTATGTGGTGTCTAGAACTAGCAGGGATCAACCCTTTGCATGGGTGCCCCGGGGGGTTTATATAGGCCTACCCCTCGGGGGTACAATGGTAATCTGGCTGGGCGTGAGGCCCAGCCGTCTGTGTCTACACTCGCCGGCTTCTGCGCCGGCTGGTGGGTCCCGCCGGCTGCCGGCTCCTGGGTCGACAAGCTGGCCCCATTGTCCAGGGCCTTGTCGGCGGCTGGGTACTGTTGCTCAATCTTGGTGACGAGGGCTTCGTCGAGGTGGGCGTGGCTACAGTGCCGCCGCCCGGCGGGTGATCACTGTAGCCTCACCGCATCTTGTCTCCTTAATGGGGCGTCTCCTTCAAGGGGGTGGTAAGCCGACTGTGGAGAGCCGGCCAGGTCTTGGGCCGACTGGGGGTGGCCGGGCCGCCTTCGGGTGTCTCTCTGCCCGAAGGGGCCCACCGCCCGTGGCCCACTCTGGCAGCCCGTCATGGATGATGTCAGGGTCAACGTGGCAACAGTGCCGCGCCGGACGGGTCATGGCCACCCGTACGGCGCACTGTGCCAGGCATGCTCCAGGATTCGGGGGCGGCAGGCTTTACTGTAGCCACACCCCGTCACATCGCCATTATTGTGGGTGTAGACTTCGAGGGTGCGATCTTGACCGCTTTGTGGGAGCCGGCTTCTTGGAGTCGGCCTTCTTGCAGCCGGCTCCTCGGAGCCGGCCCTCCCGCGGCTTTCTTCATGAGGACTGAGGTCGGGCCGCCTTCCGACAGTCGGCCTGGGAGACAACCGGCCAGGGGAAGGCGGCCCCGCGTCTTGGATTCTTGAGGGCCAGATCGGCTCGTAATTTTTTCAAAAAGGCCAGGGGGAGCCAGCTAGGCTACCCGTGGTCATTTACTCCGACAGTAGTCCCCGAAGCTGATCGAGCTTCGAGGCTGACAAAGGGATGAGAAGCTTGGTCAGCTTCCTATCCTGAGGGGCCGGCTTTGCTTGTGTGTGTCGTCTTCGGAGATCTCCGTTTCTCGTGAGCGGGAATGCGGTCGACCTGCAAGCTGACCGCAGGCCGTCCCATGGGCCACATGGCAAGGAAACCCTGCCAGTGCACGCGCGCGAAGGGACGCCGCCGCAGGCCCGGGCCCGCCACTCCTAGGCCTCGGCCCGAGCGCAGATCTTCTGCGGCCCACGCGGACCGCTCGCCTTCCCGCGGCGATTTTATTACGCCATCAAGGCGCAATAATCGCGGGACGTGGGGGAGTGGGCACAGTTGATCCCCACGTTCCCCCACGCCACGCCTCCTCGGCTCCGCCGCGCGGGTCTATAAGTAGGGGAGGAGGGGAGAGACAGAGGCTCGCACGCTCTCCCTCGCTCCGCCCCTCCTCGTCCTCCTTCTTCTTCTTTTTGCCGCCACGGCCACCTATTGCTGCGCCGCTCCACCGTCGCATCGTCTTGCTTCTCGCCGCGTTGCCCCATGGCGCTGTCAAGCTCGTGGGATGGCTCTAACGTCCATGAGGACCACGTCGAGTTCCTCCGGCAGACGCTGCGCCTGCCGGGCGAGAACTTCGTGCGGGTTCGTCAAGCGCTGGAGAAGGAGATTTTGCCGGCACCGGAGGAGGGCGAGCGGGTAATCTTCCGCTCGCACTGCCTGCGCGGCTTCGGCCTTCCGACGAGCGGGTTCCTTCAAGCCTTCCTCGAATTCTACAACCTCCAGCCGCATCACCTCACGCCCAACGCAGTGCTGCTGCTGTCGGCCTTCGTCACTCTGTGCGAAGGCTTCCTTGGGGTCCTCCCCACGGTCGAGCTCTGGGGGGGAATTCTTCCAGAGCAAGCTCGGAACCGTCATCGCGGGCGTGCCTGCCCCCTACGGAGCATATATTGCCATGAGGCGGTCAGGCGAGAACAACCCGTTCCCGCCCATCCCGCTGATCCAGTCGGTGAAGCTCTGGCAGAAGTCATATTTTTACGTGAAGAACGTCGCCCAGCAAGGCGACTACGTCAACCTTCCGGCTTATGAAGCCGACCCGCCGGCTGGGAGGCAACCTTCATGGAGCTACCGGGCCAGGTCGTTGTCTCAGGCCGGGAATGCAGCCGTCTCCCGGCTTCGGGTGATGATCCAGTTGGAAGGCCTGACCGGAGCCGACTTGGTGGCCGCCTTCGTGGAGCGCCGGGTACTTCCCCTTCAAGGCCGGCCTCACATGATGTGTCAGATGAGCGGCCGCTTCGACCCATGCCGGCTGAGCACCAGGGAGATGCCTCACGCAGAGGTGTCTTATATGGTGAATTATATCTCCAACTGCAAGCTCGCTGAGGATTGGCGATACGGCAAGGAGCCGTACTCTCGCGCCAACGCTCCGCCCGTTGTAAGTTTTTCCTTCTTTTCTTCCGTTGGTAGCCGGCCTCATGATAGCCGGCCTCTGATCAGTCGGTTTGCCCCTAGCAGAACCCTCTCCTTCCGCCGACGACCGGGGCCGCAGGGGTAGAGCGCCAGCTCGTCCCCGACCGCACGGTGGACGACGCCGACGACCCGGACTTGGGAGCGGCCGCCATGGAAGACGCCATCGTGGGGGGAGGCGACGAGGCCGGAGGCGTGGGGCTCGGGGCCAGCTTTGAGGACTGGCCGGATGATGAGGAGGTTGAAGCCGTCCAGCACCGCCGGCCGGCGCCTGACCTTCAAGGCGTGGGCTCGTCCGCTGCCTCGGCTGCCCGCGGCGACGTGCAGAAGCGCCGGGCCGTGTCGATCCTCTTCAGCAGCCGGTCGAAGAAATCCAAGACTTCCACGGCGGCGACCAAGCGAGATGAGGCGGCCGCGAAGGCGGCCCGCTTCCGCAAGGCGGTGAAACAGCCGCAGGCGATCTCGGCGTAAGTCGTCGAATGTCTTGTATATTTCATATATATATTTGTTGTTCTTTCCATTGAAAACCCTTCTAACCCTTTCTTTGCTCGCCGGACAGGGCACCGCTTTCCCTTGAGCGCGGTCCTGGCGGCTCCATAGTCGGGCCGACTAGAGGGTCCTCCAGCTCCCGCCGCATGGACCCCCGCGCCGACCTCAGGGAGGCCACGGAGCGGAACGCACGAGAGGCGTGGGAGGCGGCGGAGCGAAAGGCCGCCCAGGCGACGAAGGAGCAGGCCGACGCGGCGGCCAAGGCCCAAGCGGAGGCGGCAGCCGCGGAGACGGAGGCGGAGGCCTCGCACAACCAGCCTCCGCTGCTCGTCGTTCCCCTCCGCGCCGTGGCCCCCAACATCCCAGTGCCCCATCGGAGGAGGTCGACCAAGACCCTCCGGTGATGGAGAGGAGGGAGGACTCCGTGATCTTCGTGGAGAGGGCGTCGCCGGCAGCGCCAACCGGAGCGGGCCAAAGCGGCCAACCGGCTGCGGCGCCAGAGCAGTCGGCCGGGGGCGAGCCGGAGGCATGAGCCGGCCTCGAGGTGCAGCCGACATCGTGCCGGCGCGCAGGGGGTGGCGCCTCCACGCCAGAAACGCACCAAGCTGCGTGCGCCGGCCAGACGGCGGAGGCCCTGCAGGCGGCCAGCACCAGCGCGTCCGAGTGGACCCCCAGCGGGTGGACGGGCGAGCTGAATGCGGCGGCCCAGGAGGTCCGGAGCCGGCTCCAAGCTTAGGCGCCTCGCTGCAGCTATACACCTAGGAGTTCCTTTCGACGCGGGCCGCCATCCGGGTGAGTCTTCTAGCCTTGGTTGTTTTGTTCTCTTGATTTCTTCCGTGGGGGCGCGTCAGCGCACCCACTGGGTGTAGTCCCCGAGATTCGGGCCGACTGCTGAGCAGTCGGGTCGGATCTTCCTTGACGACTACCTTATTCTCGCCTCCTGTCTGATCTTCCAGGAGTATCATAACCTCCGCGCTGCCGCCTTCAACTCCCAGGCTCAGGAGCTGGGCCGGAGAACCGAAGACCTGATCAGCAGCCGGAGTGCGTACTTGGTTTCGTTCATCTCCTGTGGGGGCGCGTCAGCGCACCCACTGGGTGTAGTCCTCGAGATTCGGGCCGACTGCTGAGCAGTCAGGTCGAATCTTCCCTGACGACTTCACCTTATTGGTTTTCTTTTGTCTTTCGTGCTCGCAGGAGCCAACGCCGACTTGAGGGGGCAGCTCAGCGAGGCGCAGGCCGCCCTTCGCGCCAAGGAAACCGAGTATGACGCCTTGGTCCTGCAGCGTGACCGCCTGGCCAAGAAGCTGGCTGACCAGGAGGAGAGCCACAAGGCGGCCCTGAAGAAGGCGCAGGATAACGAAGCCGCCCTGAAGGCCGAGTTCGAGACTGAAGCAGCGGGCTGGGCTGAGACCAGGCAAGCGCTGAATAAAGGCTTCGGCCGTATTGAGGATTTGATCGACGGTAAGCCGCCTTCCTCGCTTCTTGCCTGCCCCTTGTCGCCTGATTTGTGTTCTGACTTGTGCTGCTTTTTATTCTCTGTGCAGACTACTTTCCCGGCTACTCCGCCTTCGCTACCCAAACCATCGAGGCCCATCGCGAAGCACGCCACCAGGCGGGGGCCGACATCGCGCCGGACGCGAGCTGGACGCTTGAAGAGTAACTCCTGGCGGTCCAAGCGCGGCTGCAGCCGGCTCATCGTATGCTCCGCCGCCTCCAGCGTGCCGGAGCGCAGGTGTTGGCCGCCCTCTGGCCAGGCGAGACGATTCCCCGCACCCCGAGCTGGACTGCCGATTGGCTGGAGGTTGCGGTTGGCCACTTTGAGGCTTGGAAAGCATCGGCGGTCTGGCTTGGAGCTGGGCGGGCGTTGGAGTTCGTCCGAGCTTGGTATCCGGGGCTGAACCTGGACCAGCTGCGCACCTGGTGGCTAGAGTCCAACGAAGAGATAGAAGAGGTACGGCCGGCTATCGCTTAGCGCGCTTCGACGATCGCCGAGTGTACTGACATCAGCGTCTTTGCTCCCAAAATTAATGATGACGGCGTTGCCCAGCCGGAGGAGTGGTTCGGGATGGACCCGATAGCGGGTGAAGACTCGACAGAGGAGATCGCCTCCAGCGATGAAGGCGAAGACGACGAAGGAGAGGAAGTCGAAGACGTCGAGCCGGCCGGTGGAACAGCCAGCCAGCCTCAGCCTGACCGTGCCTCCAGCAATGAGGTGCGCGCAAGCACGCCTTCTGCGGGAGGCGGTGATCATGCCGAGGTTCGCCAGCCGGCCACTCCTCCAGTCGGCACTGCCGTCTCCACCGACCTACCCGGCTCGCCAGTCGCTCCCTTGGCTTAGTCTGTCATCTTTCTTTTTTCCTGCTTGTTGCCTTTTGAACAATTTTATCAAATTTGCGCAGTTCCACCCACTGGGGGTGTATTCAAACTATGTCGAATGCTGGCCTTTTGAAGGTCTTTTATGTAAATATGAATGTGTGCATGTTTGGTTTCCATTCACGTATGCTTTTTATCCTTAGGTTGTTTCCTTTGCCGCCTTCCCCTTTTGGGGAGGCAAGTACTCGAGCTTCCTTGGATTGAAGTGAAGTGAATGGAAGACGGTCGGCCGGCTACTCTGGTAGTCGGTCGGCGGTGGGAGAGAAACCGGCTTTTGTTATATTAGTCCGTTAGTCCCTAGCCGTTTTTCGTGTGGGCATCCTTTCCTGCCTTTAACTCTTGCCAGCCGGACAGCCGGTTCTTCGAACTACGACTTTTGGCAAGATTAGGCTTGGGTGCCGGCACACTACTTGTCTGACCGCGGGTAGGACTTCTAATATAACTCCAGGCGGCCAGTCCCCGGGCCGACTAGTCGAACCCGGTGCCGGACGGAACAAGTAAATGAAATGACAAGGTCATAAGCATGATACTCTTCATTCATAGATAAAAGATGGCAGTCCTCGGGCTCTCCTCGGGGGGCCTATTGTCTCGTACTTAGTACAAAAGTTAGTGTCATACATACTGCATTTCAACTGTAAAATCTTCAAAGGAGGTTGGCGTTCCATGGTCATTCCGACTCCTTGCCGGAGTCGTCTCTCTTTCGTGCCTTCGGCTTCTGCGTGTCGATTAGGTAGTAGGAGTCTTGCCTAAAGCTCTGCTGATGACGAAGGGGCCCTCCCAAGGGGCCGAGAGCTTGTGCTGGCCGGCTGTTCGCTGGATCAGCCGGAGCACAAGATCGCCCTCTTGGAAGGATCTTGGATTGACCTTCCGGCTGTGGTAGCGACGCAGGCCCTGCTGATAGATGGCGGACCGGCTGAGGGCTAACGGCCGGCCCTCTTCCAGCAGGTCGACACCGTCTTCTCGTGCTTCCTTGGCCTCCGCCTCCGTGTACATGGCTACCCGAGGCGAGTTGAACTCGATATCAGTTGGGATGACCACCTCGGCACCATACACAAGGAAGAAAGGAGTGAAGCCGGTTGACTTGTTTGGGGTAGTGCACAGACTCCAGAGGACGGCCGGCAGCTCATCAAGCCAACAGCCGGCTGAACGCTCCAGTGGTACGACCAGTCGGGGCTTGATGCCGGAAAGGATGAGGCCATTGGCTCGCTCGACCTGGCCGTTTGACTGCGGGTGGGCAACGGACGCTAAGTCCAACCGGATGCCTTGCGTCGCGCAGAAACGTGCCAAGGCTCCCTTGGCGAAATTCATGCCATTGTCGGTGATGATGCTGTGTGGCACGCCATACCGAGTTGTTATATTTGCGATGAATGTCACGGCAGTCGGCCCATTCAGCTTCTTGATCGGCTTTGCCTCAATCCACTTGGTGAATTTGTCCACGGCGACAAGCAAATGTGCCATGCCGCCGCGCGCCATCTTGAATGGGCCCACCATGTCCAGTCCCCAAACGGCGAAGGGCCAAGTGAGGGGAATGGTCTTGAGTGCTGAAGCCGGCATGTGTTGCTTGGAGCTGAAGAGTTGGCACCCTTTGCAATGTTTAACTAACTCCTTGGCGTCATCCAAAGCAGTCGGCCAAAAGAAACCATGGCGGAAGGCCTTGGCGACGAGTGATCTTGAGGCCGCATGGTGGCCGCATTCTCCTTGGTGGATGTCTCTGAGCATTGCAATGCCCTTCTCTTGCTCGACGCATCGCTGGAGGACTCCAGTGACACTGCACTTGACGAGCTCTCTATTGACGATTGTGTATGCTCCGGCTCGGCATTGGACTTGTCTTGCCTCTGTTTCGTCGGCCGGCAGATGTTGGTTTATTAGGAGGTTGAGGATGGACTGAGCCCATGATGGAGCTGCGACTTCTTCTATTGCCAACACGACTACTGTGACCAGGGCAGGCGGGCTGGGCGGTGAAACGCTGGAGTCGGCCGCCGGCTGTTGTGTTGGTGCAGTCCCCGGGCCGACTACCGCAGTCCCCGAGCCGGGTGTGGCAGTCCTCGGGTCGGGCGTAACTACGGAAGTCCCCGAGCCGCCTACTGACGTCCCCGGGCTGACTATCGAAGTCCCCGGGGCACCTTCTTGGTTCCTCGAGCCGGACCTGGCCGCGTTGGGGTCAGGCGGCACGAAGATGGAGTCGGAGTCTGGAGACGGCTTGATAGATGGCTTGAGGAGGCGTTGTAGAGAGACGCCGGTTGGTATTGCTTGCCGGGTGGAGCCTATTCGAGCCAGAGCGTCAGCTGGCTCGTTGTCGGCTCGCGGTACGTGGAGGAACTCGCATCCTTTAAAATACCCACTGATTTGTTGAATGAGGAAGCGGTAGCTTGCCATATTTGCGTCCTTGGCATCCCAGTCGCCGAATGATTGCTAGACCACCAAGTCCGAGTCGCCATAACATATGATCCGGTGAATGTCGAGCTCTTTGGCAAGCCGGAGCCCATGTATGAGTGCCTCGTACTCGGCTACATTGTTGGAGGCGGCAAAGTGAATTTTCAGCGTGTATCTGAGCTTGTCGCCTTTGGGAGAGGTAAGGACGATGCCGGCTCCCAAGCCAGTGCGCATCTTGGACCCATCGAAGTGCATGCGCCAATGAGTGGAGTCGGGAGCCGGTGGCAGGTACTGGGTCTCGGCCCAGTCGACAAGGAAGTCGGCCAATGCCTGGGACTTGATGGCGGTGCGAGGCTGGTAGAAGATCGTGTAAGGGGCCAGCTCGATGGCCCATTTAGCCACCCGGCCGGATGCATCCCTGCTGCCTATGATCTCGGCCAGCAGGGCGGTGCATACGACCATGATGGGATGCTCTTGGAAGTAGGGCTTCAACTTCTTGGCGGCGAAGTATACGCCATAGCACATCTTTTGGTAGTGCGGGTAGTTCTGCTTCGAGGCAGACAGTACCTTGCTCAAATAGTACACCGGCCTCTGGACCGGCTGGGCTTGGCCTTCTTCTGGGCGTTGGACTACGATGACGGTGCTGACCACCCGGCTGGTTGCGGCAATGTAGAGGAGCATGGGCTCTTTCTCAGTCAGCGCCGCCAGGACCGGCGGTGTGGCCAGCATCTTCTTCAGCTCGTGAAAAGCTTGGTCGGCTTGGTCATTCCACTCGAAGTGAGTGGTCTTCTTCATGAGGCGGTAGAGGGGGAGAGCTTTCTCTCCGAGCCGGCTGATGAAGCGGTTCAGGGAGGCCAAGCACCCGGTGAACTTCTGGATGTCTCGAAGCTTGGTGGGAATCGCCATTCTCTCAATGGCCTTGATCTTCACCGGGTTGCATTCGATGCCGCGTTCGGAGACCAGGAAGCCTAGGAGCTGGCCGGCTGGCACTCGAAACACGCATTTCTCGGGGTTGAGCTTGATTTGGAACCGGCGTAGGTTCTCAAATGTTTCTTTGAGGTCTTCCAGCAAGGTGCCGCGCTTTTCCGTCTTCACCACAATGTCGTCTACGTAGACGTGAGCATTTCTGCCGAGTTGCTTGAGGAGGCACTTCTGCATGCAACGCTGAAAAGTGGCACCGGCATTTCTCAAGCCGAATGTCATAGTCAGGTAGTAGAAGGCTCCGAATGGCGTGATGAAGGAGGTCTTCAGGCGGTCAGCCGGATCTAACTTTATCTGGTGGTATCCTGAGTAAGCATCCAAGAAACTCAACAGCTCGCATCCGGTCATGGAGTCTATCACTTGGTCAATCATCGGCAGGGCAAAGGGATCTTTGGGGCAGGCCTTGTTGAGGCTCGTGTAGTCTATGCACATGCGCCACTTGTTGTTCTTGTTTAACACGAGGACCGGGTTGGCGAGTCACTCTGGAAAGAAAACTTCCATAATGAAGCCGGCTGCCAGAAGCCGGGCTATCTCCTCTCCCACAATCCTTCTTTTCTCCTCCGACAGTCGGCGGAGGGGTTTCTTGACTGGTTTTGTGTCTTCTCGGACGTGTAGTTTGTGCTCGGCGAATTCCTTCGGAACACCCGGCATGTCCTTGGGGGACCATGCAAAGATGTCCCGATTCTCATGGAGGAAGTTGGCGAGCTCGCCTTCCTATTTGCTGTTTAGGTTTGCCCCGATGACAGCAAACCTCTCTGGGTGCTCGGGGTCAAGAGGTATCTTCTTCGTCTCCTTGGCCGGCTGGAAAGATCCTTGGGCATCATACTCCTTGGGATCGGGGGACAGGGCCGACTGCTTGCCGGCCATGGCCACGACCCGGTCCAACATCTTCTTCTCTTCGGCAATCACAAGGGACTCAGCTAGCCGGCTGCTGGCCGCTGCGCACTCGGAGGACTTCTTGTAATCGCCGGCTATGGTGATGATGCCCTTGGTGCTCGGCAGCTTCATCTTGAGGTACGCATAGTGGGGAACTGCCATGAACCTGGCCAAGGCAGGTCGGCCAAGCAATGCATGGTAAGGGCTCTCCAGGTCCACTACTTCAAACTAGATCGCTTCCCGGCGGAAATGCTCCTTGTCCCCAAAGAGTACATCAATCTTGATCTTGCCAATGGGGGCGCAGGACAAGCCGGGTACGATGCCATGGAACACTGTCCGAGTAGGCATGAGTTGCTTCGTCTTGACGTTCAACTTCACCAGGGTGTCACGATATAAGATGTTGATGCTGCTCCCGCCGTCTATCAGCACGCGGGAGAAACGGGCGGCGCATCTGTCCGTTGCAAGGGTGGCATTTAGAACCAACGTGTAAGAGCCGGGAGATGGCATCACCTCTGGGTGGTCGGCCCGGCTCTAGCTGATGGGTTTTTCTGACCAGTGCATGTGCTCGGCGGGGTCGGCAGCGACCATGCTGACTTCCTGGTGCTCTCGGAGTTTGCTGCGCCGGTCTTCGGGATGACTTGTAAAGATGATATAGGTGGCATGCTCGTCGGGTAACTCATCATGCACGGCTCCGACTGCGGGCCGAACGGCCAGCGGCTGCGAGGCCGGAGTCGGCGGACCGGCAGGCGGACGCGGCGCGAGCCCTTCGCCTTTGGAGATTCAGGTGAGCCAATGGCACTTCTGGGTTGTGTGGTTGGATGGCTTCGCGCCGCTGTGGAACTTGCACGGGGCGTCGAGAGTTTGCTCGTAGGAGAAGGCAGGCTGCCAAGCCGGCCTGCCGCCCTTGGGTTTCTTGGGTGCGGACCGCCCTTCGGGCCGCTCGTCTTCGACTGTAGCCACCTACCGACTGGCGGGAGGCGGTGTAGGGCCCTTGCACTTGTGGTCGTTCGGGTGTGGGCATCGGCCGGAGTCCCCAGCCGGCGTCTTGGGCGCCGGGTTGAGTACTTTCCCGGACGCGTCTACCCAGAGCTCGGTCTTCATTGAGGAGTCGGCGGTGGCGTACTTGTCCGCTATGTCCAGAAGCTTGTCGAGGGTAGTCGGCTCGTCGCAGAGAAGCTTGTGCTTGAGGAGGGTGCCTTCTCGGCACCCGGCTGTGAAGTACTCTATGGCTTGCACCTCATGCACCCCTTCGCAAGAGTTGCGGAGCTCGGCCCAACGAGTGAGGTAGTCGCGAGTAGACTCGGTGGGGCGTTGTTCACACAAGGAGAGCTGTCTGGGCTTGGGAACCCGCTTGTAGGTGCTGGTGAAGTTGCGGACGAAAGCTTCTGTGAAATCTAGCCAGCTGTTGATGCTGTGTGGCTTGAGGCTGTTGAGCCAGGTCCGCGCCGTGCCTTGCAGCATGAGAGGCACGTACTTCACGGCAACGCGCCTGTTGCCGTTGGCTATGCTAACCGCCGTAGAGTAGTCGATCAACCAATCTTCCGGCTTCACGGAGCCGTTGTACTTGGGCGTGTCTCTTGGGAGCGAGAACCCTTTGGGGAAGGGCTCGTCGCGGATGCGGGGGCGAAGCAAGGCGGGCCGACATTGTCTTCTTCTTCCAGCGCCAGGGATCGCGCCAGGCGGTCGATCCGATGGCGGGTGTCGTTCTCGTCGACTCCTTCGCGGCGACCTAGCCGGCCGCTGAGAGTCGGATGCACCACAGGCGGCAGGGTGGGATATCTCTCTCCACGGGGCTGAGGCGGAGGCGGGTTGCCCCTCCACTCCACGGCCCGAGGGTGGCCTTCTGCGTCTCGCTCGATGGAGGCTTCGGCTGGCAGCCGGCTCCTTCTCGCGTCGCGCGCGGTCTCTACCCGTAGTCGGCGTCCGGGGCATCGCGCCGTGATCTCAGCGCGGGGGAGGGCTTTCCACGCGGGCGTCGGCTTCGTGCCGCTGCGCGGCTGCATCGATCAGCTGCTGGATGCGTCGGGTCATGTGGGGGAGTTCGTCGGCCCCCAATCCGTCTAGCTCGTCTACGACCGCCTGGGCGGCGCGCAGGTTCTCGAGTGGAGTGGCGTAGACTGGGCGGTCGACTCCTAATGTGTCGGCAATGACAGCGCCGCGTTGTCTGACAACGCCAACCCGGTTGGGCCCGCCTGGGGGCGGCGTGCCAAAGGCGGCGCGGTGGCTTCACGTCGGTGGGCCTCAACGAGGCGTCTCATGGAAGCCAACTTCCGGCCTTCCGCGAGGAGGGCAAGGCGGTGAGCTTCTAGTGCTTCAGCATCAGCATCGGCCGGCAGGGGGATGGACAAGTTGTGGACTGCCGCGTGCGGGGCGTCGTGGGCGCTCTCATCAGCAGCGCCGCCGTGGCCGATGACCATCACCTCGGTGGTGACAGCGTCGCAGCCATCGCCTCGGGGAAGCGGGTCGTTGTAGATCGTGACATCGCTAGGGAAGGTGTCGAGTGGGGCCGTGTCGGAGTCGACAGGCATCGGATTGGTGGAGCCAACCGACTCCAAGTCCGCAGCAGGCTCGCCGGAGACATGGAGCCGGCCGAGGAGGTTGACGAGGTGGTCGGTGCCCGCGTCGAAGGCGAGCTCGTCGGAGATGAGGGTCTTGTCGAGGAGATCAGCGAGGCTGCTCGCTGCGCAAGCGTTGGTGATGCCTTGCAGCGCGTCGTGGCAAGTGCCATCGGGTGTGCCGGGCTGGCTACGCTCGCGGGGGAGGAAGAGGGTTCCCATCCAGAACAGGTCTCCAGACGATGGTGCACCTGGCCCCATGGTGGGTGCCAAATGTCGGGTGGTAGGTGCGACATATGCCAACGGGTGGCTTATCATTGTGGGAGCCAGTAAAACATCGCCGGTGCCTGGAAACGGGATGAGGCGAAGACATGCACGCCGGCGAATCTTACCCAGCTTCGGGGCTCTCCATGGAGATAACACCCCTACTGCTGCTCTACGGGGTCTCCGCATGATCACTAGATGAACAAGTAGCTACACGATGCTCCTTGAGCTGTTTGGTGAGAGGAGGAAGAAGGGCTTTGCCCATTCTCTTCTCCTCCCTATGTGGTGTCTAGAACTAGCAGTGATCAACCCTTTGCATGGGTGCCCCGGGGGGTTTATATAGGCCTACCCCTCGGGGGTACATTGGTAATCCGGCTGGGCATGGGGCCCAGCCGTCTGTGTCTACACTCGCCGGCTTCTGCTCCGGCTGCTGGGGCCTGCCGGCTGGTGGGTCCCGCCGGCTGCCGGCTCCTGGGTCGACAAGCTGGCCCCACTGTCCAGGGCCTTGTCGGCGGCTGGGTACTGTTGCTCAATCCTGGTGACGAGGGCTTCGTCGAGGTGGGCGTGGCTACAGTGCCACCGCCCGGCGGGTGATCACTGTAGCCTCACCGCGTCTTGTCTCCTTAATGGGGCGTCTCCTTCGAGGGGGTGGTAAGCCGGCTGTGGAGAGCCGGCCAGGTCTTGGGCCGACTGGGGGAGGCCGGGCCGCCTTCGGATGTCTCTCTGCCCGAAGGAGCCCACCGCCCGTGGGCCACTCTGGCAGCCCGTCGTGGATGACGTCAGGGTCAACGTGGCAACAGTGTCGCGCCAGACGGGTCATGGCCACCCGTACGGCGCACTGTGCCAGGCGTGCTCCGGGATTCGGGGGCGGCAGGCTTTACTGTAGCCACACCCCATCACATTGCCGTTATTGTGGGTGTAGACTTCGAGGGTGCGATCTTGACCGCTTTGTGGGAGCTGGCTTCTTGGAGTCGGCCTTCTCGCAGCCGGCTCCTCGGAGCCGGCCCTCCCGCGGCTTTCTTCATGAGGGCTGGGGTCGGGCCGCCTTCCGACAGTCGGTCTGGGAGACAACCGGCCAGGGAAAGGCGGCCCCGCGTCTTGGATTCTTGAGGGCCAGATCGGCTCGTAATTTTTTCAGAAAGGCCAGGGGGAGCCGTCTAGGCTACCCGTGGTCATTTACTCCGACAAAGTTCATGATAAATTTAAGTTCAATTTAATCATATTACTTAAGAACTCCCACTTACATAGACATCCCTCTAATCCTCTAAGTGATTACGTGATCCAAATCAACTAAACCATGTCCGATCATCACGTGAGATGGAGTAGTTTCATTGGTGAACATCGCTATGTTGATCATATCTACTATATGATTCACGCTCGACCTTTCGGTCTCCGTGTTCCGAGGCCATATCTGTATATGCTTGGCTCGTCAAGTATAACCTGAGTATTCCGCGTGTGCAACTGTTTTGCACTCATTGTATTTGAACGTAGAGCCTATCACACCCGATCATCACGTGGTGTCTCAGCACGAAGAACTTTCGCAACGGTGCATACTCAGGGAGAACACTTCTTGATAATTAGTGAGAGATCATCTTAAAATGCTACCGTCAATCAAAGCAAGATAAGATGCATAAAAGATAAACATCACATGCAATCAATATAACTGATATGATATGGCCATCATGATCTTGTGCTTGTGATCTCCATCTTCGAAGCACCGTCGTGATCACCATCATCACCGGCGCGACACCTTGATCTCCATCGTAGCATCGTTGTCGTATCGCTAATTTTATGCTTCCACGACTATCGCTACCGCTTAGTGATAAAGTAAAGCACTACAGTGCGATTGAATTGCATACAATAAAGCGACAACCATATGGCTCCTGCCAGTTGCCGATAACTCGGTTACAAAACATGATCATCTCATACAATAAAATTTAGCATCATGTCTTGACCATATCACATCACAACATGCCCTGCAAAAACAAGTTAGACATCCTCTACTTTGTTGTTGCAAGTTTTACGTGGCTGCTACGGGCTTAAGCAAGAACCAATATTACCTACGCATCAAAACCACAGTGAAAGTTTGTCAAGTTGGTGCTGTTTTAACCTTCGCAAGGACCGGGCGTAGCCACACTCGGTTCAACTAAAGTTGGAGAAACTGTCACCCGCTAGCCACCTTTGTGCAAAGCACGTCGGGAGAACCGGTCTCGCGTAAGCGTACGCGTAATGTCGGTCTGGGCCGCTTCGTCCAACAATACCACCGAACCAAAGTATGACATGCTGGTAAGCAGTATGACTTATATCGCCCACAACTCACTTGTGTTCTACTCGTGCAAATAACATCAACACATAAAACCTAGGCTCGGATGCCACTGTTGGGGAACGTAGTAATTTCAAAAAAATTCCTACGCACACGCAAGATCATGGTGATGCATAGCAACGAGGGGGAGAGTGTGATCTACGTACCCTTGTAGACCGAGAGCGGAAGCGTTAGCACAACGCGGTTGATGTAGTCGTACGTCTTCACGGCCCGGCCGATCAAGCACCAAAACTACGGCACCTCCGAGTTCTAGCACACGTTAAGCTCGATGACGATCCCCGGACTCGGATCCAGCAAAGTGTCGGGGAAGAGTTCCGTCAGCACGACGGCATGGTGACGATCTTGATGTACTACTGTCGCAGGGCTTCGCCTAAGCACCGCTACAATATTATCGAGGACTATGGTGGAAGGGGGCACCGCACACGGCTAAGAATATGATCACGTGGATCAACTTGTGTCTCAAGGGGTGCTCCATGCCTCCGTATATAAAGGATCAAAGGGGGGGTGCGGCCGGTCTAGAGGAGGGCGCGCCAGGAGGAGTCCTACTCCCACCGGGAGTAGGATTCCCCCCCCCCCTTCCTAGTTGGAATAGGATTCGGGAGGGGGGAAAGAGGAGAGAGAGAGAAGGAAGGGGGGCGCCGTCCCCCTCTCCTTGTCCTATTCGGACTAGGGGGAGGGGCGCGGCCCAGCCCTGGCCACCTCTCCTCTCTTCCACTAAAGCCCACTAAGGCCCATATACCTACCGGGGGGTTCCGGTAACCTCCCGGTACTCCGGTAAAATCCCGATTTCACCCGGAACACTTCCGATATCCAAATATAGGCTTCCAATATATCAATCTTTCTGTCTCGACCATTTTGAGACTCCTCATCGTGTCCGTGATCACATCCGGGACTCCGAACAAACTTCGGTACATCAAAATGCATAAACTCATAATATAACTGTCATCGAAACCTTAAGCGTGCGGACCCTACGGGTTCGAGAACAATGTAGACATGACCGAGACACGTCTCCGGTGAATAACCAATAGCGGAACCTGGATGCTCATATTGGCTCCTACATATTCTATGAAGATCTTTTATCGGCCAGACCGCATAACAACATACGTTGTTCCCTTTGTCATCGGTATGTTACTTGCCCGAGATTCGATCGTCGGTATCTCAATACCTAGTTCAATCTCGTTACCGGCAAGTCTCTTTACTCGTTCCGTAATACATCATCTCACCACTAACGCATTAGTTGCAATGCTTGCAAGGCTTATGTGATGTGCATTACCGAGAGGGCCCAGAGATACCTCTCCGACAATCGGAGTGACAAATCCTAATCTTGAAATACGCCAACCCAACATGTACCTTTGGAGACACCTGTAGAGCTCCTTTATAATCACCCAGTTACGTTGTGACGTTTGGTAGCACACAAAGTGTTCCTCCGGCAAATGGGAGTTGCATAATCTCATAGTCATAGGAACATGTATAAGTCATGAAGAAAGCAATAGCAACATACTAAACGATCGGGTGCTAAGCTAATGAAATGGGTCATGTCAATCACATCATTCTCCTAATGATGTGATCTCGTTAATCAAATAACAACTCTTTTGTTTATGGTTAGGAAACATAACCATCTTCGATTAACGAGCTAGTCAAGTAGAGGCATACTAGTGACACTCTGTTTGTCTATGTATTCACACATGTATTATGTTTCCGGTTAATACAATTCTAGCATGAATAATAAACATTTATCATGATATAAGGAAATAAATAATAACTTTATTATTGCCTCTAGGGCATATTTCCTTCAAGCCGCTCCCCTTTCTCTTGCTCGAGCGCCCTCTATCCTTCCTCCGCTCGAACTCTAGCTTCTGTTTTGGACCCAATCTCGAACCTTCCCCCCCCCTTCCCATCGCCATGGCTCCGATGAAGAAGGGAAGAGGGAAGAAACCCGCGCCTCCGCCTTGTTCGCCGCCGTTGGCGGCCCCCGCCGAGGGCTTAGGCAAGGTTAGCTCGGCTCTGGCCACTATCTTCAACGAATGTGGGAGGACAACGGCCTGGCCCATGTCCCACTTCTCCATCGACAGGATAGTCACCGAGGTCCCGTATTTTGCCGACGCCCTGTGGGCGGGTCTGGTTCCTCCCTTTTCTAATTTCTTCAATGCCGTGATTTCCCACTATCAGATCCACATGATGCATCTGGGTCCTGAATCCATCACCCTCCTTTCGGTCTTCGCTTTTGTTTGTGAGGCTATGATTGGCATCCTTCCTTCGGTTGCCTTGTTGCGCCACTTCTTCTCGCTACGCCTTGTCGACCCTTCCCAATGTTGGGCGTGCATGAGCTTCATTGCCGCATCTGAGACAGCGTCCTCTGGGATTGACTTCAAGCTCCCCCTGCCTGCGGCTGGGTTCCGCGAGCGGTGGCTGTATGTGGACGCAGGGGTGCCCAGCCCTCTGCTATCGGAGCCAACTTCGCCTGCTGTCCCCAATTCGGGCTGGGGCCAGGAGATGCTTGAGAGCCCCCAGCTCGTCTTCATCTGGCACCGCTTCGCGTTCTTGAGGTCGCTTGGCGTGACAGCGCCCAAGGTGGTGAAGTAGTTCCTGCTACGCCGCGTTGCTCCTCTCCAACGCCACTCCCGCCGGATGTGGGCCTTCAGCGGGTGCGATGATCGTATGAGGCTCCAGGAAGAGGACCTGACTCCTGAAGTGCTATGGACAGCGCTCTTGACCCTGACTGGGGACCCCAACCCTGGCAGCATCCAGCAGGGAGGGGCCTTGCTGTACCTCTGCCAGAGTAGGGGCGATTTTGTGAAGCAGATGCCTATCTTTGATGAGTGGGGGTCGCGCCCCGCCGGCCTCCAGGGGACTCGCGAGAACCCAGTGATGGTGACTGCCCTTCCAGTCGGCCAAGGCGACTCTTCCTCAAGCGGTGGAGCAGGGAGGCATGAGGCGCCAGAGGCCGAGGGGGCTCCCGGCGGGGTGACAGCACCGGGCGATGCTCATGAGGGAGCAGCTCTTGGGGCCCGTGCCACTGAGGCTGAGGGTGATGAGCAGCTGCCCTCGGCGCCTGCGACTGAGGCCCCTGTGGCTCCAGCTGCTTCTCTTGGCGAGGCGATTGGCAGCGCGCATCAGGCAGGCGCCCCTGACGCAGATCGCCTTGACACTCCGTCTTCGTCGCAGGTTGATCCCTGCGCCCAACTCTTGGGCCGCTTCCGCGTGGACTTTGAGGCCCTCCAGAAGAGAAGGGAGGCCCTGGGCGACAATTACCCTTGTCGCATGCTGAAGCGTATGAAGTACTTCGCCACTGATGAGTAAGCCTTCTCCTTTCCCAGCTTCCGATCCTTCTGTTGCTTTTACTGACCCTTGCTCCGCAGGCCCCTTCCAGCCGAGCTTGCGGAGATGGCTGAGGTGCCGTCCCCCTTGGCTTCGCCCCCTCCATCGTCCTCAAGCGCCCGGAGCAGCAGAGCCCTTATGGTGAGGGCGATCGAAGAGGCGGACCGTCCCGAGGCGCATCGTGGCCCTGGGCACCTCGCGATCCTCTTCCGCAGGCCTTCTCGTGGCATAGCCGGCCTGTTGTGGGCTTCTCGCCTGGTCGTGGACTGTGATTGGCTGAGGCGCTCCCTGTGCTCTTCACCTGGGGACGGGCTGGCTCCAGGCCGGGCTTCTGGCATGGCGTGCCCGGCCGTCGTGAGGGTGCCAGCCCCCAGCCCGGAGGGGGAGTGCTGATTCGTGGCCCCTGGCGCTTGCTTGGGGCAGATGATGGTGTGGAAGACGTGCTCGAGCACGCTCGGGAGCGTCGCGCTCTCCGCCAAGGATTCCTTCGAAGGGCGGCTGACGCGGTAAGCCTGCTTGGTGAGGAGCTTGCTAATGAAGACGCGCGCCTTGAGGCCGAGGGCCTGCGCCTGGCTGCAAAGAGGCGCGAGCTGGAGGGCGCCATCACCCTTGCGCGCCGTCAGCGTGATCTTGACGACGCAGAGGCCAAGGCGTTGCTGGTGGCCTCTCGGGAGGCCCGATCTTGGGCCGCTGAGGAGGCCCGGGATGCCGACCGGCGGCGAAAGGCGGCGGAGGAGCGGACTCGGGAGCTCCTGGCCTGGTGCCACTCACTGGAGGAGCAGGTGGAGCTGCATGAGGCAGCCCTCGCGTCGATGAAGGTGGCCTCTGGTGACTCAGCAGAGCTCCAGAAGCGTGAGGAGGCGCTGACGCTGGAAGCCGCCAAACGTTCCCGCGAGTACGAGCGTCTGGAGACGAGGGAACTCTTGGTGATGCAGGCGGAGGATGATGTCGCTGCACAGGAAGCCCGTGTCCTGGAGGAGGTCGGACGTCGGCTGGCGATGGTGTGTTTGAACCTCGAGAACGAGTTCGAGGAGAAGCTGGGGTTGATCCGGGCCGAGGCTGAAGGCAGGGCTGCTGCCTTGAGGGCCAAGCTGGAGGAGGCGACGCGGTGGGCCAATGCTTTCCGGGCCGCCCTTGAGGTGGCACAAGGTGAGTTAACCACCTCCCAGGCCGAGGTGCTCCTTCTCCGCCAGCGGGTGGAGGAGGCTGAGGTCGTCGCGCACCAGAATGCGGACGAGATACGTCAGCGGCGGATCTTAGAGCATGAGCACGGCCCCATGCTCACCACGCATCGGGAGAGAGCCAACGCAGCCTTGGGCAACATCTGCGAGGCGGCTGTTGGCGAGCCGCACGCAGTCAACTACGCCGGCAATCTTCAGTTCTTCACTGACGTGGTGATGCAGTTGGAGGCGCGGTCGGTCAGGGCTGACAGGTTGGTGGAGGAGAGGGGCCGCGCCCTGCTCGGGCGCGCCTTTTCTCGCATCTTCAGCCATCTTTGGAACATGGATCCCCAGTTCGATTTCGACGTCGTCATCACCCCAGTCCCCCAGGCCGTCCGAGACGACCTGGCGCACTGGGTGGAAGACAATGTGGATGCTCTTATCAGGGCCTTCGCTTCAGACAACGACGGCGTGATCGTGGCTGCCGACGAGGGCAGTGTGGTGCACGGCCCTGACGCCGCTGGCGGCGACGCGGACAGCGATGGCGAGTTCAGCGATGCCAGCAACAGCTCGGGTGGTGCTCCTGAGGACGAATTGGGGGATTTATCCGACTGATTGTGCATCATTACTGCTTCCTTGCCCTGCATGAATAGAACTCAGGTTTTGGCCTGATGGCTGTGAGAGCATTTTGGAGGGGGAGCCCCTCATGTAAAACTTGTGTTCATCATATCAGTAGACACTACATTGCCCATGCGCCCGCGCCAGGTGGTTGGCTTAAGCGACGCGCTGGTCGGCTAGTTTACCTTGGTCCCGTGCTGGCCCTGAGGTAGCCTGTGGGAGGTTGTGGTGTCCCGAGTGTTCCCTGATTGGATCCGTAGGACCTGCAGTAAAACACCCTCCTGAGAGGGCGCGGCAGCGGCAGTCTGGGCTGCGCGCAAGCTAGGCCTGACCTGGCTCGCGAGGGGCTCACGAGGGGAGGCAGCTGAGGCGAAGTGGTAACCAAAACGCGAGAAATTGCTCGAACGAGACTAAGCACCCCTTCCCCGAACACACGCAAATCTCAAATTCGAATCCAACTTGAATCCAGCAGAGGAAAGCGACAACCAAAGGGAAAAGCAACGAAAGTAGACAAAAGGCCGCGTCCGGCACCTAATCTAGTCTTGGACGTCTTCTCACCAGCGCGGAGCTAAGTGCTGCCATTGGGCGTGGGAGGGAGCCCCAGGGCCTGAGGCCGGCACCCCTGAGACTCCGGGGTGTGTATAGCCCCACTCATTATAACGTGAGAGTGTCACGGGGCGGCGAGCTTCACAGGCACTAGGCCTTCTTCACAGGTACCGGCCTTGCTTCATATCGCCAGACGAGGGCCCCACCTTGCGCCACACTCTAGTGCCATCAACGACGACCGGAAACCAGGACGCCGCCGATGGGGTAGAGCGGTCGCCGGCGGTTCCCCCGACGACTACGGTCCTCTGCCAGGGGCAGGCCCTGAGGCACCTCCCCAGCAGAGGGCCTACCTCCTGAGAACACCTTGCTCTGAACGCCGCGGTGGTGATGTCGGATCTCGGCCCCTCTCCTGCAGCCCCCTGCGCCCTCCTCCCGAGGGGTAGGAGACTGTGGGAGCGGGGCAGCTGCTCGCTGTGGCGACCTGCACCTCCTACGATCCATGGTTAGCGTATGCCTGCTCCTGAAGAATTAGCGGTACCCGATAATCGTTGCCTCCAGCGTGCCCAGTGGGACCGTCCCGGGACTCCTGGAAGGGCTCAGCTTCTGGTGCCTCGTCAACCCAGCTTGGGCTGAGGGGCGAGCCTTGTTCGCCCTCGTGAGGGTGTCCTTGGTCCATCATGAGGGGAACGTATTCCTCTGGCGCCGTCATCCCGAAGGCCACGCCGTAGTGCTCCGCGTGCCACGCGGTCCTGCCTGACGCGCCCACCGTGGGGTGGCAGCGTGGCTGTCCACTGGGGCCGCGGGTCACGTCGAGTCCTTCTTCGCAGACTGGGAGCGGGGGCAGCGCCGCCGCCAGTCCGGTGCTGACAGCTTCGCTGGCGTTGGAGTAGCCTTGGAGCCCGCATGCGCGCGCGGAGCCCCCGCACGGGCCGCCCTGGGCTTGAGATGGGAGCTGGGTGCAGAAGGGGTGAGCCCTCGAGGCGGCGAAGCCCAGGAGCTCTGCCACCCGCTCCAGCAGCACGTCGCTAGTAGCCTACACTACAACAGCTCTCAGGCCACCGTGAGCGCGGCCCTCGAGTTTGCCTGCTCCCGCCGGGTGTACGGTGTCGTGGTCACGGCGTGATTGGAGGCCCTTGCTGCCGACCACGCCTGCTGCGGTGTGAGAGCTGTCGAAGCCTGTCCGCGTCGCCCGCGGAGCTGCCTGGGGCACGGGGTCTCCCGAGGCGAGCGGCTCTGTGCAGGCGGGCCATGCCGCCCATGGATCTGGGTTGCCTGCCTGGTCGCCGGACATGGTGATGACGACGCGATGGGGCATGAAGCGGTAGAAGGTGGATTCCGGCGCACCCCTACCTGGCGCGCCAAATGTCGGATTTCGTGTTCTGGTAGACCCTTGAGGTTCGAACACTGGGGTGTGCGCGGAGATTTCGCCTCCTACCTACCTGCACCCCTCTACCTCTCTAAGATCTAAGCTATGGGAAGAACGACACAAGAGACACAGAGTTTATACTGGTTCGGGCCACCGTTGTGGTGTAATACCCTACTCCAGTGTGTGGTGTGGTGGATTGCCTCTTGGGCTGATGATGATGAACAATACAAGGAAGAACAGCCTCGCGAGGGTCTGTTCTTGGCTGGGGGGACGAACTGCTAGGAGGAGTTCAGTCACCCTTCTCTCTCTCTCTCCGATTTCGATCTTCTCTTCTTCGTCCTTCGCCTCTACCTCTGCCCCCTTTTACCCTGTGGGTGGCTGGTCCTATTTATAGAGGCCCTGGTCCTCTTCCCAAATATCGAGCGGGAAGGGAGCCAACAATGGCGGGCTAATTTGAAGGGGGACAGCTAGTACTAGCTATCCTGACAAAAGTAGTCTTCGCCTGCACAAAGCTCTGGTGGTGATGCCGTCTTGGGCTCCACAATGACCTCCGTCTTGCAGTCCTCCTGGTCTTGGTCTTGTTGCACCGAAATGGCAACCTTTGCCTGACGCCTCGGTACTCCGCGGCTGCGCTTGCTCCCTTTGCACCAAAGAGGAAAGGAGGACACTGCGCGGGTTGGCGCCCGCCTGGCGCCCTTGGTCGTCATGGCTTGCGTCACGGGCACCTCAAGAGTAACCCGCCTTGATCTCTCCGCCTCCTCGCGAGCCAGCCTGGTGAGGCCGTGCCTGAGGAAGCTCCGTGTCATCCGCCCTGCGAGGCTTGGCCCCTCGAGAGGGTCTTGGGTCTGCGTTGATGAAGATGGGCCGTGCTGGGCCCCCCTTTGCGCCACGCCGCAGGCCGCAGGCAGGCAAGTCTGGTGACCCCCGTTCCCAGAACGCCGACACCCGCTTAGCTCATTTTCTTGAAATAGACATTCGTGAGAGTGATACGGAGTTGCCTCCTGCATATTTAGACTACGACTCTATGGCTTCGCACAAGTTTGTCGAGAGGCCTGAATCACCTCTCTTATATCGATTAATTTTTGATAAACGACGTGTTTTCCGTATTACTCTCCCTGCTCCTACCTTCTTTGATTCATAGACAAAAAGAAGATATGTTATTACCAAAGAGGAGGCAGAAGAGTACGAGAGGAGAGCAGAGGCAGCTCGACTCCACACTGCAGCTCAGCAGGCGATAACCGCTGCACATCAGTATGATCCCAACTATTCTTCGTCGTAGTACGACCCCAGCTACACCTATGGGTACCCGCCAGGCTATCCCTGGCAATAGACCAACTTAGGCCAAAAGCCTAAGCTTGGGGGAGTACGTATTTCTCATCGACATTACATTTATGTTCACACACACTCATTGCTAGATGTCGGTGCTCATACTTTTTCACTGTAATATCCATGCTGGTTTATTTTCTTTTTCCTGCTTTATTCTTGTGTGTTTGCTAAACCTTAAGAAAAAAACAAAAAAAGTAGTAGTTTATTTTTCTGCTGTAGTAGTAATAATTAAAAAGAAAACCCAAAAATATTTCCCGTTCTCCTTTTGCTTGTTGGGAGCCTTCCCATGTAAATAGTTTTATTTCTTTTCTTTTCTTTGGAGGTCAGTTGGAGAAGACCATAATTAAATTGTTGAAGTGGCTCTTATATGCATTATTGTTGAATTAACCCAGAGCCCATATTGCCTTGTCTTCTCCTGTTTATTGAATGCTCGCAGATCTCAGCTTAGTCCAATGCACGTGCACTCTTATTATTATTCACACCGTTCGGTCGTGCAAGTGAAAGGCAATTATGATGATATATGATGGACTGACTGAGATGAGAACAGTTGGTATGAACTCGACCTATTTTGTTTTTGTAAATATGATGAGTCCCTCATTCTTGATTTAGCTTATTATGAATAAACATGTTTGCAATGACAATTAGAGATCATAGTTGCTTGTGCCATGCCTGATTAGCTATGAGTTATAATGGTTTACCTTGTGTGCCAACATGTTGTTGAGGTGGTTATGATGTGGTATGATGGGGTGGTATCCTCCTTTGAATGATTTAAGTGACTTGACTTGGCGCATGTTCACGCATGTAGTTGAAACAAAATCAACATAGCCTTCACGATATTTATGTTCGTGGTGGATTATATCCTACTCATGTTTGCTTCCAATGTTTATTAATTTTAATGCATGTACATGGCTGTTGTCGCTCTCTAGTTGGTCGCTTCCCAGTCTTTTGCTAGCCTTCACTTGTACTAAGTGGGAATACTGCTTGTGCATCCAATCCCTTAAACCCCAAAGTTATTCCAGATGAGTCCACCATACCTTCCTATTTACGGTATCTACCTGCCATTCCAAGTAAATTTGTATGTGCCAAACTCTAAACCTTCAAATAAACATTCTGTTTTGTATGCTCGAATAGCTCATGTATCAACCAAGACTGTCCTCATCTTCCGTGTTAGGCGGGTTATTCTCAAGAGGAGTGGACTCCGCTCCTCACTCACGAGAAAATGGCTGGTCACCGGGTTGCCCAGTCCCATGCTTTATGCAAATTAAATCAAAATTAATTGCAAACAAAACTCCCCCTGGGACCTGATGTATGTTGGAGGCACTCGTTGTTTCGAGCAAGCCATGGATTGATGCTTGTTGGTGGAGGGGGAGTATAAACTTTACCATTCTGTTTGGGAACCGCCTATATGTGTTTAGCATGGAACATATCGCCATCTCTTAGTTGTTACGTTGACAATGAAAGTATACCGCTCAAAATACAATTTATCTCTATTGCAAAACTGAGCTCTGGCACCTCTACAAATCCATGCTTCCCTCTGTGAAGGGCCTACCCATTTACTTTTATGTTGAGTCATCACCCTCTTGTTAAAAAGCACTAGCTGGAGAGCACAACCGTCATTTGCATTCATCACTGTTAATTTATATTGGGTATGACTATGATTGGATCTCTTTTACCATGAATTACAATGTCTAGTCAGTCCTTGATCTTTAAAGGTGCTCTGCATTTATGTTTTGCAATCTCAGAAAGGGCTAGCGAGATACCATCTTGTTATATCATATTATGATTGTTTTGAGATAGTGTTGTCATACGAGATTTATTATTATGACTTGCTAGTTGATTATGCTATTGATATGAGCAATTATGAGACCTGAGAATTATTGCAAATGTGGTTAGTTATGATCTATGCTGAAAACTTGAATGCTGGCTTGACATAGTTACAACAACAAGAGCAAACAGAGTTTGTAAAAGTTTTTCTTTCTTTCTTTCAGTTTGTCAACTGAATTGCTTGAGGACAAGAGAGCGTTTAAGCTTGGGGGAGTTAATACGTCTCCGTCGTATCTACTTTTCCAAACACTTTTGCCCTTGTTTTGGACTCCAACTTTTATGATTTGAATGGAACTAACCCGGACTGACGTTGTTTTCAGCAGAATTGCCATGGTGTTGTTTTATGTGCAGAAAACAAATATTCTCAGAATGACCTGAAACTCCACGGAACATCTTAGAAAAAATAATAAAAAATCCTCGCCAAAGATGAAGACCAGGGGGCCCACACCATTCTCACAAGGGAGGGGCGCCCCCCCCCTAGGGCGCGCCCCCTACCTCGTGGGCCCCCTGGATGCCCTCCGACACCAACTCCAACTCTATATATTTGCTTTCAGAGAGAAAAAAATCAGAGAGAAGAAATCATCGCGTTTTATGATACGGAGCCTCCGCCAAGCCCTAAAACCTCTCGGGAGGGCTGATCTGGAGTCCGTTCAGGGCTCCGAAGAGGGGGATTCGTCGCCGTCGTCATCATCAACCATCCTCCATCACCAATTTCATGATGCTCACCGCCGTGCATGAGTAATTCCATTGTAGGCTTGCTGGACGGTGATGGGTTGGATGAGATTTATCATGTAATCGAGTTAGTTTTGTTAGGGTTTGATCCCCAGTATCCACTATGTTCTGAGATTGATGTTGCTATGACTTTGCTATGCTTAATGCTTGTCACTAGGGCCCGAGTGCCATGATTTCAGATCTGAACCTATTATGTTTTCATGAATATATGTGAGTTCTTGATCCTATCTTGCAAGTCTATAGTCACCTACTATGTGTTATGATCCGGCAACCCCAAAGTGACAATAATTGGGACCACTCCTGGTGATGACCATAGTTTGAGGAGTTCATGTATTCACTATGTGTTAATGCTTTGTTCCGGTTCTCTATTAAAAGGAGGCCTTAATATCCCTTAGTTTCCAATAGGACCCCGCTGCCACGGGAGGGTAGGACAAAAGATGTCATGCAAGTTCTTTTCCATAAGCACGTATGACTATATACAGAATACATGCCTACATTACATTGATGAATTGGAGCTAGTTCTGTGTCACCCTATGTTATGACTGTTACATGATGAACCTCATCCGGCATAATTATCCATCACTGATCCAGTTTTCCATATATTGGTTCTCACTTATTTACTTTCCCGCTGCTACTGTTACAATCACTACAAAATACCAAAAACATTACTTTTGCTGTCTTCGCTTTTGTTGCCGCTACCACCACTATCATATTACTTTGCTACTAAACACTTTGCTGCAGATACTAAGTTTCCAGGTGTGGTTGAATTAACAACTCAGCTGCTAATACTTGAGAATATTCTTTGGCTCCCCTTGTGTCGAATCAATAAATTTGGGTTGAATACTCTACCCTCGAAAGCTGTTGCGATCCCCTATACTTGTGGGTTATCAGGCTTCCACTACCGTGTCTTCCCCGGCTCCGCGTCGTCCCCTTCCTAGGCCTCGCCGTCGTCCACCGCCGTGGTGCTCTCAGCGCGGCGTGGTCAATGTGGTCAACGACCGACTTCCATCGGAAGAGTACTGTGCTTGGAGACGCTGATAGCTGGTTCCACGACCGTAGCAAGGAAGTGCCTCCTTATTACGCGCAAAATAATTATTCCTCCACCTGACAGCGGGGACCCATCGAACGGGCCACCGTATTTCATGAAAAAAACGTCTGCCCCTGACTGCTGGGACCCACCAGCTACATTTTCGCATGCAAGGAAGTGCCTGACAGTCGGGACCCACCTGGTCGAAGCGTACGTAGCATTGTCATTCTGGTCGCGAACGTGTACGTACATATATACTAGTCGATGTAGAGGCACGCACGTGTCATAGTAGAGGCACGCACGTAGCATGTACACATACGTACAGCGGCCAGGGTGCAAGAAAGAAAATACGACCACGTATGTGTACATACGGGCGGGGTCTCGAACGCCTACTCGCGCATACGTACGGCCAGGGCTCGTGTACATGGCTGGGTCGGAACGGAGAAATAGCATCGTCATCGTGTTCATGGGGAGGCAACGGAATGCGTCGTGTTCATGGGGAGGCAACGGAATGCATCGTGTTCATGGGGAGGCAACGGAATGCATCGTGTTCATGGGGAGGCAACGGAATGTGTTGTGTTCATTGGGAGGGCTTGGACAGAATAGGCGATGGAAACGAGGCCTGGCATACCGCAGAACGGAGGAAACGGCCTTGTGTTCGACCGGCCACGTTCGAAACGGGATCCTGTTCATCAGGAGGGGTCTGGCATACCGCAAAACGAAGGAAATGGACCTCCTACTGTCGAAACAGGGGTCCTGTTGATTGGGAGGGGTGTGGCGTACCGCAAAACGAACGAAACGGACTTGTGTTGGAGCGCTACGGTAGAAACGGGGGTCCTGTTCATCGGGAGGGGTGTGGCGTACCGCAAAACGGGACTCCACGGGATACTGTTCATCTCCACCGTCGACCCCCTCCAGCCTCCACGAGCTAATGTTCATCCACCGTCGACCTCCTCCAGCCTCCACCTGCGACTGTTCATGCACGAGCTCCTGTTCATCCAGCCTCCACCGCGCACTACTCCACCGGCTACTGTTCAACCAGCCCTCTCCACGGGCTCCTATTCAACCACCCCTCCATGAGCTACTGTTCATCCTGCCCTCCACCGTCTACTGTTCATCCTGCCCTCCACGGGGTGGTCCTGTTCATCCACCCCTCCACGGGGTCCTGTTCATCTAGCCCCAACCGGCTCGATCGATCGGGGTCCTATTCATCCAGAGGCAACACCACGGGGTCCTGTTCATCCACCCCCACCGGGAACTGTTCGTCCACCCCCCCCCCCTGCAACGCTCACTGTTCATCCAGAGGCAGCATCGATTGGCTTCAGTTAGCAGCAGTAGCGAAGGAATCGCTCGATCGGGTTTAGTTAACATCCATCGATCGATCGCTCGGGTTCAGTAGCGCGTAGCCTGCAGTGCAATCGCTCGGGTTCAGTTAGAGCCCAACGCCTCGCTCGGGTTCAGTTAGAGCCAACGCCTCGCATACACGCACGTACGTGTATGAGAGAAGCGCGCATCGCTCGGCCCCCGACCTCCCACCGTAACCGGGAACTCCCCGAAATTTTCCTCGCCCTCGCTTCTAACATGGTTTTTTCCGTCATGGACGGCCCAAAGAATGTCATGCAGCGGCGTCTCCGGCCCGCCCAGGATGAAAAGCCCATTTTCTGTCATGATTTTTTGTCATAGAAGTAGGAGCCCACCACATCTATGATGATACCGGGTTTTGTCACACTTATCGTCATAGAAGTGTCATATGTATGACAGAAAAAAATTTCGTTCGGCCCAAAATGTCACGGATGTGTCTTTTTTTTGTAGTGTGAGGTCCGGCATGGAATTGCTGCTTCTTCTTCTCGGGGACGACCTCAGGAGGGTACCGAGCTGCATTGTTGTCGGGGTCTTCGATTGACGCTTCTTGGAAAGGCGCGCTCAAGGGAGCACACCGCATCTCTTTCTTCGCAGGGGACTGTGATGATGCCGCCGCTTCCTGGCATCTTGAGGACGTTGTAGCCGTGGTGCGTCATGGCCATGAACTTGGCCAGGGCCGGATACCCGAGGATGGCATTGTATGGTAGACGGATGTGGGCGACGTCGAAGTCGATGAGCTCGGTGCGGTAGTTGTTGCACTGTCCGAAGGTGGCTGGGAGGCGGACCTGACCGATCGGCGTGGTGGAGCCGTCGGTCACTCCTGAGGAAGGCTTGGTGGGCTGAAGCTGATCATACGGCACTTGAAGGTTGTCGAACGTCTCGACGGACAGGACATTGAGCCATGCGCTGCTGTCGATGAGGGTCTTGGTGATTTGCATGTTGCTGATGACGGGTGAACAAAGCATCAGGAGGACACCGGCAGTAGCCACACACTTGAGCTGGTCTGCTGAGCTCAACGTGATGGCGCACTGGGACCACCTGAGCGGGCGCGTGGCCTCAAGCTTGGGGAGGAATGCGTTCACCTCGCGAGCAAACTGTTTGAATATACACTGCGAGGCTAGGACTTGAGCTCCGCCCAAGATGGAGGCGATGGCACGCGGCTCCTAGAAGCCGCCAGCCCCCTCGTCTTGGTGATGGTCGTCGTTCCTTCTTGGTGGTGGCGGTGCAGCCGTACCGCCGCACCGAGGGGTGCAGCGAGGATGCTTGCTTCTCGTTCCCCGCCGAGCCGGTGGCGGCGTTGGCGGCAGGCGACAGAGAATGATGGGGTGGCCCGCCGACGGGAGCCGTCTGAGCAACGCGGGCGGCGAGGGCAGCCCAGCGCTCAGCACGAGCGCGGCAAGCGTCCGACATGGAGACGATGGGGCAAAGAGACACAGAGCGATGGAAGGGAAGCTTCGGCGCACCCCTACCTGGCGCGCCAAATGTCGGATCACGGGTTCCGACAAAACCCTCAAGGTTCGAACACTGGGGTGTGCGCGAAGATCTCCCCCCTACCGATCCACGTCCTAACTCAGCTAAGATCTTACGAACTAACTCGACGAACTCGCAACACAAAGGACACAAGATTTATACTGGTTCGGGCCACCATTGTGGTGTAATACCCTACTCCAGTGTGGTGTGGTGGATTTCCTCTTGGGCTGAGGATGAATGGTACAAGGGGAAGAACAGCCTCCTGAGGAGAGGTGTTCTTGTTCTTGGTGAACTTGTGGTTGTCCTGGTCTCTCTTGGCCAGACCGGTCGATCGATCCTCTCTCTCCTAGCTACGGTGGTGGCTAGTCCTATTTATAGAGGCCCTAGTCCCCTCCCCAAATATTGAGCGGGAAGGGAGCCAACAGCGGCCAATTTGAAAGGGGACAGCTAGTACAACTTATCCTGAGAAAAGTAGTCTTCGCCTGGCAAAGGCTCTGGTGGTGATGCCGTGTTGGGCTCCACGGTGACCTCCATCTTGCCGTCCTTCTGGTCTTGGTCTTGTTGCACTGATATGGAAACCTTTGCTTGACGCCTCGGTACTTCGCGCCTGCGCCTGCTTCCTTAGCACCGAAGAGGAAACAAGGACACTGTGTGCGATGGCGCCCGCCTGGAGCCCGCCTGGCCTTGGTCGTCATGGCTCACGTCACTAGAACCTCGCGAGGTTCGCCTGGCCTTGAACTCTTCACCCCTCATGAGCCAACCTCGTGAGGCCACTCCTGAGGAGGTCTTGTGTCGCTCGCCTCACGAGGCTTGGCCCCTCGCGAGGGTCTTGAGTCCGTGCTAGTGAAGATGGGCCATACGGGCCCGCTTGCAAAGCCATGCCGTGGGCCGCAGCAGGCAAGTCTGGGGACCCCCGTTCCTAGAATGCCGACAGGGTTGCACCCACAAGACCAAGAAATCTCTCCCTATTAAGGAGGTATTTTTCAAGGAGGGGGGGTTCTCATGAGAAGAAGAAGAAGTACAAGGTTGCGGGTGGTAATGCCAAGAAGGGCAAGGCCACTCCTACCAACAAAGTTGGCGACTTTAATCCTTCTTATGTTTTATGTCGCGCTGGTGATGGACATGTTTATGCCAAATTTGTTGGTTCTTATTATGAGTACATTGAATGGTCTATTTGGATTTCTAAGACCCTTGTTACTAACATCAAAGGACCCATTAAAAAGGGGTACCTAAATCCAAGCATTGATCTCTTGTAGGAGTTTGATTCCGGTGGGGTGTCATGGTTGCTTGATAGTGGAGCGACAAATCATATGACCGGGAGCAAGGCCTTGGTGGTGGACGTGCAACCAAGCCCATCTATGCCCACACATGTCCAATTCGGTGATGCTTCAACATCTAAGGTATTGGGTCTTGTCAAGGTGGTCATCTCTCAAGATTTATCAATTGAGAAGGCCATGCTTGTTGAGACCCTTGCATACAATTTACTTTCCATTTGTCACTCATGGGCTTCGCAACATTCTTGATTCTGTGACCCTTTTGTGGATCCATACTCTTAAAGTAGCCTTTGTTGGGCATGTTAAGAACGGTCTCTATGTGGTTAATAACTTTTCAGAGCGACCCACTAAGACTACGACTTGCCTAATGGCTAAAGTTAACGTGGGGTAGCTTTGGCATCGCCATTTAGCCCATGGCAATATAAGATCTTTGCAAAGTCTCCTCAAAGGGGATTGCGTTCGTGGACTAACAAATGTGAGTTTTGCCAAAGACGGTGCTTGCAGTGCTTGTATCAAAGGAAAGCTACATGAGACGGCTCACCTAGCCATGACTATCATTTACTCGAAGAGCCCCTTAGAGCTCCTTCACATGGATCTCTTTGGTCCTCCATCTTTTGATAGTCTTGGGAAATTAAAAAAATTCTTAGTGATTGTGGATGATTATTCAAGATACACTTGGGTATACTTCTTCAAGAGGAAGAGTTAGACCAAACAAACTCTCATCGACTTTGCAAATGAAGCTCAACATCAACATGATGCAAAGATATTGATGATTAGAAGTGACAACGGCACCGAGTTCAAGAACTACACCTTGGATGAGTTCCTAAGCGATGAGGGGATCAAGCACCAATACTCCGCACCATATACCCCTCAACAAAATGGTGTTGCGGAGAGGAAGAACTGGACGTCGATGGATGCTGCAAGGACCATGATGGCGGAATTCAAATCTTCATACAACTTTTGGCCCGAAGCCATCAACATTGCATGTCATGCATCCAATCGTCTCTGCCTCGCAAAGGCTTGAACAAGACTCCATACGAGATACTTATCGGTAAGTACTTCTAGGTGTTTGGGTGCAAGTGTTTCATTCTCAAGAAAGGTTCTCATTTGTCTAAATTCAAACCTAGAGCTCAAGAGGGCATATTTGTTGGTTATGCTACAAACTCTCATACTTATCGTGTTCTCAACAAGTCCAATGGACTCATTGAGGAGACGTGTAACATGGAGTTTGATGAAAATAATGGCTCCCAAGTGGAGCAGAGTGGTCTTTGTGATGTAGGTGATGAAATTCCTCCCCAAGCCATAAGAAGAATGGGGATTGGTCAAATCCTACCCATTGAGAAACCCCTTGTGGCCGAAGGAGAAGGACAATGTTCTACAAGTGGAACCATCACCAGCGCTGGATCCACACACTTGCAAAGAACAAAGTGAAGGCCCTCAACCAAGTGAAAAGATCAAGGGCAGGATCAACCTCAAGATGACGATGATGTACCAAATGATGCCCAAGATCAAGTTCATGACTCTGAGATAGCTCAAGATCAAGAGAAAACTCAAGAGAATGCTCAAGATGATCAAGAGGATGCTCCTAGAATTCCTATTGAAGTGCTTTTGGAGCGTCGTGCCGCTAAAGTTGCTTCCACTCTACAACGTCAACAACATGTCATGGAAAATGTGCTTGGAATCTTAAGGAGAGGAGTAACTACTCGTAAACAATAAACAAACTTTTGTGAGCATCACACATTTGTTTCTTGCATTGAACCCCAAAAGGTACATGAGGCACTCGAGGACTCGGATTGGCTTGAGGCCATGCATGATGAACTCAACAACTTCGAGTGCAACAAGGTGTGCCAATTGGTGCCAAGGCCAAAGGAGAACCATAATGTTATTGGAACCAAATGGATCTTCAAGAACAAGCAAGATGTTAACGGTGTTGTCACTCGCAACAAGGAAAGATTGGTAGCTCAAGCCTACTCCCAAGTCGAGGGTATAGACTACACTGAAACCTTTGCTTCCGTTGCTCGCCTTGAATCTATTCACATGTTGCTTGCATATGCATCTCATCATGATTTTAAGTTGCTAAAAATGGATGTGAAGAGTGCATTTCTTAAAGATCCTCTTAATGAGTTGGTATATGTCAAGCAACCCCGGGGGTTTGAGGATCCCAAGTTCCCCAATCATGTATACAAGCTCAATAAAGGCACCATATGGCCTTAAACAAGCCCCACATGCATGGTATGAGCACCTTACCGAGTTGTTGCAAGATCATGGGTTTGAAATTGGGCAAATTGATCCCACTCTTTTCACTAAGAGGGTTAAAAGGGACTTGTTCATATGCCAACTATATGTTGATGATATTAGTTTTTGTTCTCCTAACAAATATTTCAATGATGAGTCTGCCGCACACATGATCGAGAAGTTTGAGATGGCTATGATGGGTGAGTTGAAATTATTTCTTAGATACAAAGTCAAGCAAAGAAGAGAAGGAACCTTCATCAACCAAGCCAAATATACCCAAGTCATGCTCAAGAGATTCAAACTAGAAGATGTCAAGTCGGCCAAGACCCCAATGCCAACCAAGTGCCAACTTGACATTGATCCCAATGGTAAAGCGGTGGATCAAAAGGTATATCGTTCCATGATTGGATCCTTGCTTTACCTTTGTGCATCTAGGCCGGATATCATGTTTAGTTTGGGAATGTGTGCACGGTTTCAAGACTCGCCTAAGGAAAGTCATGATGTGGCCGTCGAGCGAATCTTTCGATATTTGGCTCATACCCCAAACTTTGGCTTATGATAACCCAAAGGAGAAAGCTTTGATCTCATGGGATATTTGGACTCAGATTGGGCGAGAGACCATGTGGATAGGAAGCTAACTTCCGTAGGGTGCCAATTCCTTGGTCACTCTTTGGTTAGTTGGTCTTCGAAGAAGCAAAATTGTGTCTCTCTCCACCATTGAGGCTGAGTATATTGCCGCCGCAAGTTGTTGTGCACAATTGCTATGGATGAGTCAAACTTTAAAGGACTTAGGTGTCACTTGTGACAAAGTACCTCTTCTATGTGACAATGAAAGTGCTCTCAAGATCTCCTACAATCCGGTGCAACATAGCAAGACGAAACTGTTGGATTCAAGGCTCCACATACCCAAGAAAGGTTTGAACTCTGGGGTGTGTGCGAAGAACTCAACCTCTCCAGCCAACAGTTCATCGCCTTCATAGCCTAGCTCGATGAACAAGGAAGAAGATGGACACGGCAGTTTACCCAGGTTTGGGCTACCTTGTAGTGTAAGACCCTACTCCCACTTTTGGGGTGGATTAGCCTCACGAGGTGCCGAGGATAAACTAGTACAAGGGAAGAACAATCTCACGAGGTCTTCTCTGGTGAGTGAATGAGCTGAGGGGATCGGATCGTCTGAGGGAGAGGGAGACGGGCCCCTTGTTACGGTGGTGGCTAGCCTATACTTATAGTGGCCTTCGTCCTCTTCCTCCACAATGTAGGCAGGAATGGATCCCACAGTGGCCAATTTGAAAACGGTACAAGTAGTACATCTTATCCCGATGAAAGGTGGTCATCACCTGCAAAGACAATGGTCGTGATGCTGCGGTGGGCTCGGGATGACATCTGTCCTGGCGGTCTTGGTCTTGCTGCACGGGAATGGAAACCTTTGCCTGATTCCTCGGGACACTGCGCCTGCGCTTGCCTTCTTAGCACCAAAGAGGAAACTGGCTCCTCTGTACCTGCTAGCACCCGCCTGACCTTGGTCATCATGGCTTTGCGTCACTGCAACCTCAGGAGGTTGGGCACCTGCATAGAAATCTCCGCTCCTCAAGAGGCGGCCAGGAAGGGCCGCTCCCTCTGGAGGTCTTGACGTCGCCCGCCTCACGAGGCTTGGCCCCTCGCAAGGGTCTTGTCTTGATGGTGTTGTAGATGGGCCATATCAGGTCGTCGATGGAGGCACGCCATGGGCCGCAGGCAGGCAAGTCTGGTACCCTGGTTCCCAAAACACCGACAGTAGCCCCCGGGCACAAGGCGCGCTCGGACTTGGCTTTGAGGCAAAGCCAAAGGGCAAGGGTGAAGCGCTGCGGGCCCCAATCTCCTGCGGACCGAGCCCACACGTGGCGCTTGATGGGGCATGGGAGTATCAACTTCCCCATGCCACCTCGGCAACCGTCCAACTTGACAACTTCATGGTGCATGCAGAAAGGCCATCATTGCATGAAGCACGAGAGCCGGCGGTTAGCCTTTCTCCGGCTATAAATGGGAGAGGGGGCAGAGCCCCCAGCCCATCTTCATCTTCTCGCCTCTCACTCCTTCTTCTTCTTCTTCATCCCATCATCTTGCCAGAGTGTCCATGGCGCCAGTGAGGAGGTTCTTTGCCGCGGAGAGGGGGAAGGCCCCCAAGGAAGGGTCGGGCTCGCCGCCGCCCAAGAGAGGTTGCAGCCTTCCTCGCAAGTACACCGCGACACCAGCAGTGGCTCCCCGTGAGCATGGGCGCACCCCCTCAATGGCTAACACCGCCTTCGGCAGCCGTGGGGGTGCTCCTTCCCGCGGCGGAAGTAGCCGCGGTCGGGGTGGCCGCGGCGACGGGAGGAGGCACGTGGCGGCCGTTCGGCCAGCGCGTTCACGATCCCACTCGGCCGAGCATGTTCAAAGTTCATGGTGTGGGCAGAGAGGCCCGCAGGCGTCTGGTTCCAGTTCTCGTGCTTCTTTGTGGGCGCGCTGCTGGCCGGGGGGGCTGGTGGCCTCTAGTTGCAGGCCAATGGTTGCTGCAGCAAGGCCTCGTGGGTGTTGGTCAAGGTCACCCCCGCCGGCAACGTGTTCCTAAACCACGGGTGGCAGCCATTCGCCCAAGCACGCGGCCTGCAGGGAAGGTGCACCCTCCACTTTAGGTATGACGGTGCTGCGACCCTCTATGTCAGGGTCTTTGGGGGAGATGCTAGGCGCTTGGGGTGCTGCCCGGAGAGCGACAACAACGGCGACGACGACGTCCATCCCTCCGACGACGACGGTCGGAGGGGCAGTAGCATCCCTGAGGTGAGCTTTCCCTTGGCTACGACGCGATGCCTCCAGCGGCGGCGGCTCCTCATCTAGGGAGAGCACGAGCGATGGTGACTACGACGAGCCACCACGCCGCCGAGCTCAGACCAGGGAGGGTGATGAGCCGCCTCGCCGCCGCGCCCTGGTGAAGCAGAAGGAGGACTCCGACTAAGCGCGCACGCTGCTAGAGCCGGGTCTCGGGAGCAGCTGTAGTCGCGCGATCGCTTTTGCTTCTTTCTTTCTCCTACATTAGAAAAGTGGAGAGCCCTGTCGGGGCGTGTAATGGACCAAGGCGCTTGCGCCATTATGTTTTCATTTTTATGTTGTGTCCTGATATCCGTGTTGCTGCTGATTGTGATTGGGATGACTTAGCTTAGTGTGCTTGCGATAGGCTCCCGTGCCGTGAGGGCGAGCTTCTCTAGGGCTTGGACTTCCCGCACGCCCCTTGCTCCGGAGAAGTCCTCCAGAGGTTTCCTTCTTGAGGATTAGGAAGTCCTCAGGCCTCGGAAGCACCCTATGGATGCGGCGTTAGGGGACCTCTGGAGATGCCATACCTCACGCGAGGCCTTGAGTGTGCGCCAGTAGCCGCCGGCACACTGCGTCGCAATGCTCGGAGGCACGGACACGGGAGGGCATGGGTGCCCGTTGGCTCGTTAAGAGCATCGCACGAGGATTGAGAGGCCAAAGGCTAGGGAACCGAGGCTTTGGCGAGGTGTGTTCGTGGGTGGGGCCCAAGCGCACACACCGTGCCCAGCCCCCACATGCGTGACGCGCGAGGATGAGCAACGGGCAACTGTCACTCTCCCTAGGACAAGATCTGAAAGAGCGAACGCTACGAGGAGAACAAATTTCCCTGCCCTTTCAAATAGAAAACGCGAAAACTTCAAATTTCATTTCAAGAAGTTGCAAACCAGCTACAGAAAGAAAGCAAAAGAACAACCGCGTCCAGCCACTACACTAGTCTTCCCGCCAGCATGGAGCATGGGGCCTCCACTAGGACGTGGGTGGGAGCCCCTGTGAGGCCCGGGGGCGGCACTCAGGAGACTCCGGGGCGTGTACCCCCCCCCCCCCCACTCATTATTACGTGAGAGTGTCACGAGTAGAGACTTGAGAGGCGCATGGCCTTGATCACGGATAGAACTTCCGGAGGTGTTGGATGTTCCAGCCGTTCCGGATGGGAACCCCGTCCCGTGTCTCCAAGCGTGCGGCGCCAGGCCTAGAGACACGGGCGATCCTGAACGGGCCCTCCCACATGGGTGAGAGCTTGTGAAGCCCCTCCTTGGAGAGCACCCATCTCAGGATGAGGTCACCCACCTTAAGGGTGCTGGAGCAGATGTTATGGCAGTGATACCGCCGCAGCGCCTGTTGGTACCTCATGGCACGAAGCAAGGCTTCGTGGCGGCCCTCCTCCGTGAGCACGAGGTCCATCCCCCGTGAGGCGCCCTGGCGTGCCTCGTAAAACGCCAAGACCCACGGAGAGTGATGCTTGACCTCATGAGGGAGGACCGCCTTAGCCCCATAGACGAGGAAGAACGGGGTCTCGCCGATGGGCTTAGTCGCGGTGGTGTAGATGGACCACAGCACGGACTGAAGCTCATCGAGCCAACCCCTGCCACATGCCTCGAGTTTCTTCTTGAAGCTCCTCGCATTGAGGCCCCTCAAGACCTCTGTGTTGGCGCGTTTTGCTTGTTCATTGCTTCATGGGGCGCCATCGAAGCGTAGCATATTTACGTTCCAAGGATAGCACAACATGTTTTGAAGAGGTTGCTCGTTAATTGAGAGCCATTGTGATGACTGACAAGTATAGGGGATCTATCGTAGTCCTTTCGATAAGTAAGAGTGTCGAACCTAACCATAGCATGAAACATATGGATGGACCGGTGCTTGGGTGATGTTCTTACTTGAACAAGCATCCCACTTATGATTAACCTCTATTGCAAGCATCCTCAACTACAACAAAAATATTAAGGTAAACCTAACCATAGCATGAAACATATGGATCCAAATCAGCCCCTTACGAAGCAACGCATAAACTAGGGTTTAAGCTTCTGTCACTCTAGCAACCCATCATCTACTTATTACTTCCCAATGCCTTCCTCTAGGCCCAAATAATGGTGAAGTGTTATGTACTCGACGTTCACATAACACTACTAGAGGCTAGACAACATACATCTCATCAAAATATCGAACGAATACCAAATTCACATGACTACTAATAGCAAGACTTCTCCCTTGTCCTCAGGAACAAATGTAACTACTCACAAAGCATATTCATGTTCATAATCAGAGGGGTAATAATATGCATAAAGGATCTGAACATATGATCTTCCACCAATTAAACCAACTAGCATCAACTACAAGGAGTAATTAACACTACTAGCAACCTACTAGCACCAATCCCGGACTTGGAGACAAGAATTGGATACAAGAGATGAACTAGGGTTTTGAGATGAGATGGTGCTGATGAAGATGTTGATGGAGATTTCCCTCTCTCGATGAGAGGAGCGTTGGTGATGATCCCCCCCCCCCCCGGGGGGGAGGGAAGTTTCCTCGGCAGAACAGCTCTGCCGGAGCCCTAGATTGGTTCCGCCAAGGTTCCGCCTCGTGGCGGCGGAGTTTCGTCCCAAAAGGTTGCTTCTTGTTTTTTCTCGACGAAAGACTTTATATAGCAGAAGATGGTCATCAGAGAGCCACCAGGGGCCCACGAGGTAGGGGGCGCGCCCTAGGGCCCCCCCCCACCCTCGTGGACAGGGTGTGGGCCCCCTGGTCTTCATCTTTGGCGAGGATTTTTCATTATTTATTATAAGGTATTCCGTGGAGTTTCAGGACTTTTGGAGTTGTGCAGAATAGGTCTCTAATATTTGCTCCTTTTCCAGCCCAGAATTCCAGCTGCCGGCATTCTCCCTCCTTATGTAAACCTTATAAAATAAGAGAGAATAGCCATAAGTATTGTGACATAATGTGAAATAACAACCCATAATGCAATAAATATCCATATAAAAGCATGATGCAAAATGGACGTATCAACTCCCCCAAGCTTAGACCTCGCTTGTCCTCAAGCGAAAGTCGATAACAATAAATATGTGCCCACGTTTAGAGGTAGAGGCGTCGATAAAAATAAAATACGGACATGAAGGCATCATGATTATTCTCATAACAGCAACATATATAGATATTGTCATATGATTACTTATGTTCAAGTGATGATCTATTCACAATGCAAAAGTATGAATCAGAAACCTTATTGAGAACCAACAAACTATAACCTCTGTCATTGAAGCAATTGCAATTTATCATAACATCAGAAAGAGTCTATGTCAGAGCTAAAAAGCAAGTCCACATACTCAACTATCATCTAGTCCTTCATAATTTCTAACACTCATGCAATACTTGTGGTTACGGAGTTTTAATCGGACACAGAGAAATATAGGGGCTTGTAGTTTCGCCCCACAATCTTTTACCTCGAGGGTAATGTAAACAATAATAACTCATGCCCCCCTACATCCAATTAGATATATATATCAGGTTCTTTCCAACATGCTGGGCTTGCCAAAGGATAAAATGAAAAAGGAAAGGTGAAGATCACCATGACACTTGCATAAGGTAGAAGATAATAATAAAAGATAGGCCCTTCGCAGAGGGAAGCAGAGGTTGCCATGCGCTTTTATGGTTGGATGCAAAAATCTTAATGCGAAAGAACGTCACTTTATATTGCCCCTTGTGATATGAACATTTATTATGCAGTCCGTCACTTTTATTACTTCCACATCACAAGATCGTATAAAGCTTATTTCTCCCACACTAATCATACATATTTAGAGCAATTTTTATTGCTTTGCACCGATGACAACTTACTTGAAGGATCTTACTCAATCCATAGGTAGATATGGTGGACTCTCATGGCAAAACTGGTTTAAGGGTATTTGGAAGCACAAGTAGTATCTCTACTTGGTGCTGAGAATTTGGCTAGCATGAGGGGAAAGGCAAGCTCAACATGTTGGATGATCCATGACAACATACTTTATCTCAGATATAAGAAAACATAACCCATTACGTTGTCTTCCTTGTCCAACATCAACTCTTTAGCATGTCATATTTTAATGAGTGCTCCCAATCATAAAAGATGTCAATAATAGTATATTTATATGTGAAACCTCTCTTTCCTTATTACTTCCTATTAATTGCAACGATGACCAAAGCTATGTCTGCCACTTTTAATCATCACACCCTTTCTATGTGAAGTCATTACTATCAATAAGATCAATATGAACTTTTGTTTCTTCTTATTCTTTTTCTCTTTTCTTTTATTCACCCAAGATCATAGCAAGAAAATCAAGCCCTTGACTCAACACTAATCTTTATTATAAAGCTCACGGACTCGATTACATAGAGAGATCATAAGGCAAAACTCAAAACTAGATCATGCCATAAACTTTATTCTACTAGATCAAAATACTACTAATAGGATCGAACTAAGGAAAACGGTAAAGATAGGAGTTGTGATTGTGATACGATACCGGGGCACCTCCCCCAAGCTTGGCGGTCGCCAAGGGGAGTGCCCATACCCATGTTATTATATCTCCTTGGTTGGTGAAGATGGAGGTGATGGATAGTCACACATCGAGCGTAAGAGGTCCTCTAGCTTGCGAATAATGCCCTTGAGTGCAAAGATATGCTCCTTCAACAAAATATTTTCACTTGTGAGATACTTGTTTTGAATACGAGTTAACTCAATCATCTGGAAACCTTCAATCTCAGTTGGGGTAAGAAGGTTGTGATCAAGTTGAAGGATGTCTTCTATTGCCGGAGCTTGGTTCTCCGTGGCCTTCTTGATCCCTTCATCCTTGTTGATCTCCATGGGTTCTTCCCTCTTCAGCTCTATCTTCATTAGCCAGGCATCTTTGTCACCGTTGTTGGAGGAGGGGAACGACATGATGCCTGGCCTTGACAACCCTGACAGAGAACAGCCCAAAACAAGAACAGAGGATATTTGCATGATACGGGTGTCAAAACCTTTGGGAGAATATATAGTGAATTTTTACCGACCAAAATACGTATCGTGCAAGAAAACAGAGTCCGGAAGGCACACGAGGTGCTCACGAGGTAGGGGTGCGCGTCCAGGGGGTAGGGAGCGCCCTCCACCCTCGTGGGGCCCTCGTGTCCTTCCCGGACTGCTACTTAATTTTCTATTTTTCTAAATATTCCAAAACGAAGAAATATTGCCTTAAACTGTTTTGGAATCGGTTTACTTACCATACCACATACCTATTCCTTTTCGGAGTCTGAAACATTCTGGAAAGTGTCCCTTATGTATTCCTCCGGGGTTACGGTTTCAATAATATTGGTTTCAACATTTATGGGATTACCTGAGATATAATGTTTGATTCTTTGACCGTTTACCACCTTCGGATTTGTGCCTTCAAAGTTGTTGATTTTTATGGCACCGGAACGATAGACCTCCTCGATAACATAGGGGCCTTCCCATTTAGAGAGAAGTTTCCCTGCAAAAAATCTTAAACGAGAGTTGTATAGCAATAATTCACGCTTTTGTATCCTTTTGTCATGCCATCTTTTAACCTTTTCTTTAAACAACTTGGCATTTTCATAAGCTTGGGTTCTCCATTCATCAAGTGAGCTAATATCAAATAACCTCTTTTCACCGGCAAGTTTGATATCATAGTTGAGCTCTTTAATAGCCCAGTATGCCTTATGTTCTAGTTCGAGAGGTAAGTGACATGCTTTTCCATATACCATTTTATACGTAGACATACCCATAGGATTTTTATATGCAGTTTTATAGGCCCATAATGCATCATCAAGTTTCTTGGACCAATTCTTTCTAGACCTATTGACAGTCTTTTGCAAAATTAATTTGAGTTCTCTATTACTCAATTCTACTTGACCACTGGACTATGGGTGATACGGAGATGCAATTCTATGATTGACATCATATTTAGCAAGCATTTTATGGAAAGCATCATGAATAAAATGTGAACCACCATCAGTCATTAAATATCTAGGGACTCCAAACCTCGGAAAAATAACTTCTTTAAGCATTTTAATAGAAGTGTTATGATCAGCACTACTAGTTGGAATAGATTCTACCCACTTAGTAACTTAATCAACAGCAACTAAAATATGTGTATATCCATTAGAGGCAGGAAAAGGTCCCATATAATCAAAGCCCCGAACATCAAATGGTTCAATAACAAGTGAATAATTCATAGGCATTTCTTGACGTCTACTAATATTACCAATTCTTTGACATTCATCACAAGATAGGACAAACTTATGGGCATCCTTGAAGAGAGTAGTCCAATAAAAACCGGATTGCAATACCTTATGTGCAGTTCTATCTCCCGCGTGGTGTCCTCCATAAGTTTCGGAGTGGCACTTGCATAGGATATGTTCCTGTTCATGCTCAGGTACACAACGTCTAATAACACCATCCACTCCTTCTTTATAAAGATGTGGGTCATCCCAAAAGTAATGTCTCAAATCATAGAAGAACTTTTTCTTTTATTGGTATGTGAAGCTAGGTGGTATAAATTTAGCAACTATGTAATTAGCATAAACAGCATACCAAGGAGTACTATGAGAAGTACTTATGACATTTAATTGTTCATCAGGAAAGTTATCATCAATAGGTAGTGGGTCATCAAGAACATTCTCTAACCTAGATAAGTTGTCTGCAACGGGGTTCTCAGCTCCTCTTCTATCAACAATATGTAAATCAAATTCTTGTAGCAAGAGAACCCATCTAATAAGTCTAGGTTTAGCATCTTTCTTCTCCATAAGATATTTAATAGCAGCATGATCAGTGTGGATAGTTACTTTAGAATCAACAATATAAGGTATGAACTTATCACAAGCAAATACAACTGCTAAAAGTTCTTTTTCAGTAGTAGCATAATTTCTTTGAGCATTGTCTAGAGTCTTACTAGCATAATGGATAACATTTAATTTCTTATCAACTCTTTGCCCTAGAACAGCACCTACAGCATAATCGCTAGCATCACACATAATTTCAAAGGGTAGATTCCAATCAGGTGGCTGAACAATAGGTGCAGAGACTAATGCTTTCTTAAGTATTTCAAATGCTTCCACACAATCCTCATCAAAGACAAATGGTATATCTTTTTGTAATAAATTAGTCAGAGGCCGAGAAATTTTTTAGAAGTCCTTAATGAACCTCCTATAAAATCCGGCGTGACCAAGGAAACTTCTTATACCTTTGATGTCCTTGGGACATGGCATCTTTTCAATAGCATCAACCTTGGCTTTATCAACTTCAATACCTCTTTCAGAAACTTTATGCACCAAGACAATACCTTCATTAACCATAAAGTGGCACTTTTCCCAATTCAAGACAAGATTAGTTTCTTCACATCTCTGCAAAACTCGATCAAGATTGCTCAAGCAATCATCAAAAGAAGATCCATAGACGGAAAAGTCGTCCATGAAAACCTCAGAAATCTTTTCACAAAAGTCAGAGAATATAGCCATCATAGCAGGTGCATTACATAAACCAAAAGGCATACGTCTATAAGCAAAAGTACCAAAAGGGCATGTAAAAGTAGTCTTTGATTGATCTTTAGCCGACACAGGTATTTGAGAGAAACCAGAATAACCATCTAGAAAGCAGTAATGTTTATGTTTGCATAATCTTTCTAGCATTTGATCGATAAAAGGTAAGGGGTAATGATCTTTCTTAGTAGCCTTATTTAATTTGCGGAAATCAATTACCATCCTATAACCTATAATAATTCTTTGTGGAATCAATTCATCTTTACCATTAGCAACAACACGAATACCTCCCTTCTTAGGGACACAATCAACAGGACTTACCCACTGACTATCAGCAACGGGATAAATTATACCTGCCTCCAGAAACTTTAGTATTTCTTTTCTTACCACTTCTTTCATTTTAGGATTCAGACGTCGTTGAGGATCACGAACTGGTTTGGCATCTGCTTCCAAATTTATTTTATGTTGACATAGAGTGGGACTAATGCCCTTAAGATCATCAAGAGTATATCCCAATAGCAGCACGGTGCTTCTTCAGAGTTTTCAATAATCTTTCTTCTTCATGCTCTGAAAGTTTAGCACTAATAATAACAGGATATAACTTCTTTTCATCAAGATAAGCATATTTAAGTTTATCAGGCAACGGTTTCAGCTCAAACATGAGATCACCCTTAGGTGGAGGGGGATCCCCTAGGATTTCAACAGGCAAATTGTGTTTCAGAATAGGTTCCTGTTTAAAGAATACTTCATCTATTTCCCTTCTTTCATTCATAAACATATCATTCTCATGGTCTAGCAAATATTGTTCTAAAGGATCACTAGGAGGTACCACAATAGAAGCAAGACCAATAATTTCACCCTTACTAGGCAATTCTTATTCACGATGTTGTTTACTAAATTTAGAGAAATTAAACTCATGAGTCATATCATCTAAGCTGACAGTAACATCCCTTGTGCAATCTATGGTAGCATTAATAGTATTTAAGAAGGGTCTACCAAATATAACGGGACAAAAGCTATCTTGTGGGGAACCAAGAACAAGAAAATCAGCAGGATATTTAGTTTTCCCACACAAGACTTCAACATCTCTAACAATTCCCATTGGTGAAATAGTATCTCTATTAGCAAGTTTAATAGTGACATCAATTTCTTCTAACTCAACAGGTGCAATGTCATGCATAATTTCTTTGTATAAGTCAATAGGTATTGCACTAGCACTAGCACTAGCACCCATATCACATAAGCCATGATAACAATGTTCTCCTATTTTAACAGAAATAACAGGCACGCCTACCACAGGTCTATTTTTATCTTTAGCACAAGGTTTAGCAGTTCTAGCAGTTTCACCGCAGAACTGAATAACATGCCCATCAATATTATCAGACAAGAGATCTTTAACAATAGCAATATTAGGTTCTACTTTAACTTGCTCAGGAGGTGTATATGTTTTAATATTGCTTTTACGAACCATAGTTGAAGCTTTAGCATGATCCTTTATCCTAACAGGGAAAGGTGGTTTCTCAACATAACAAGTAGGAACAATAGGATCATTATAAGTGACAGTCTTTTCTTCAACTTTAATAGGTGCAGCTACTTTTACTTCTATGGGAGGATGATATTTAAACCACTTCTCCTTAGGGAGATCAACATAAGTAGCAAAAGATTCATAGAAAGAAGCTACTATCTCAGAATCAAGTCCATATTTAGTGCTAAACTTACGGAAAATATCGGTATCCATAAAAGATTTAACACAATCAAACTTAGGTGTCATACCTGACTCCTTACCTTCATCGAGATCCCAATATTCAGAGTTGCGTTTAATTTTATCTAATAAATCCCATCTAAATCCAATAGTCTTCATCATAAAAGAGCCAGGACAAGAAGTATCGAGCATGGTGCGATTATTTTCAGAAAGCCGAGCATAATTTTTTTGAAGAATTGTTTCTCTTGGGAGCTCATGATTGGGGCATGAATATAACATTGACTTAAGCCTCCCCCAAGCTTGAGCGATGCTTTCTCCTTCGCGAGGCCAAAAATTATATATATAATTGCGGTCACGATGAACAAGATGCATAGGGTAATACTTTTGATGAAATTCCAATTTCAATCTTCTATAGTTCCATGATCTCGTATCATCACATAGCCTATACCATGTCAATGCGTCTACCTTCAAAGATAAAGGGAAGACCTTCTTCTTAGCAACATCATCGGGTATACCTTCAAGCTTAAATAATCCACAAACTTCATCCACATATATTAGGTGTTCATCAGGATGCTTTGTTCCATCTCCTGTAAAAGGATTAGCTAGCAGTTTTTCTATCATACCCGAAGGATACTCATAAGGAATTTCATTTTCAATAGGTTCAGTATGTTGAGGAGCAACTCTTTGCTCTACTGTTCGGGGTGAATATACCCCGAACAAGCCCCTCAGAGGATTACTTTCCATAGTAACAAGTGATAGTAAATTTCAGCACACTATATAAATTTTTCCTTACCAAATTCCACCTACCAAAGGCGCTTCACTCCCCGGCAACGGCGCCAGAAAAGAGTCTTGATGACCCACAAGTATAGGTGATCTATCATAGTCCTTTCGATAAGTAAGAGTGTCGAACCCAACGAGGAGCGGAAGGAAATGATAAGCGGTTTTCAGCAAGGTATTCTCTGCAAGTACTGAAATAAGTGGTAACAGATAGTTTTGTGATAAGATAATTTGTAACGAGCAACAAGTAACAAAAGTAAATAAATTGCAGCGAAGTGGCCCAATCCTTTTTGTAGCAAAGGACAAGCCTGGACAAACTCTTATATAAGGAAAAGCGCTCCCGAGGACACATGGGAATATCGTCAAGCTAGTTTTCATCACGTTCATATGATTCGCGTTCGGTACTTTGATAATTTGACATGTGGGTGGACCGGTGCTTGGGTGTTGTTCTTACTTGAACAAGCATCCCACTTATGATTAACCTCTATTGCAAGCATCCTCAACTACAACAAAAGTATTAAGGTAAACCTAACCATAGCATGAAACATATGGATCCAAATCAGCCCCTTACGAAGCAACACATAAAGTAGGGTTTAAGCTTCTGTCACTCTAGCAACCCATCATCTACTTATTACTTCCCAATGCCTTCCTCTAGGCCCAAATAATGGTGAAGTGTTATGTAGTCGACGTTCACATAACACCACTAGAGGCTAGACAACATACATCTCATCAAAATATCGAACGAATACCAAATTCACATGACTACTAATAGCAAGACTTCTCCCTTGTCCTCAGGAACAAATGTAACTACTCACAAAGAATATTCATGTTCATAATCAGAGGGGTAATAATATGCATAAAGGATCTGAACATATGATCTTCCACCAATTAAACCAACTAGCATCAACTACAAGGAGTAATTAACACTACTAGCAACCTACTAGCACCAATCCCGGACTTGGAGACAAGAATTGGATACAATAGATGAACTAGGGTTTTGAGATGAGATGGTGCTAATGAAGATGTTGATGGAGATTGCCCTCTCCCGATGAGAGGAGCGTTGGTGATGACAATGGCGATGATTTTCCCCTCCGGGAGGGAAGTTTCCCCGGCAGAACAGCTCTGCCAGAGCCCTAGACTGGTTCCACCAAGGTTCCGCCTCGTGGCGGCGGAGTTTCGTCCCGAAAGGTTGCTTCTTGTTATTTTCTCGACGAAAGACTTTATATAGCAGAAGATGGTCATCGGAGAGCCACCAGGGGGCCCTGAGGTATAGGGGCGCGCCCTAGGGCCCCCCCCCACCCTCGTGGACAGGGTGTGGGCCCCCTGGTCTTCATCTTTGGCGAGGATTTTTCATTATTTATTATAAGGTATTCCGTGGAGTTTCAGGACTTTTGGAGTTGTGCAGAATAGGTCTCTAATATTTGCTCCTTTTCCAGCCCAGAATTCCAGCTGCCGGCATTCTCCCTCCTTATGTAAACCTTATAAAATAAGAGAGAATAGCCATAAGTATTGTGACATAATGTGAAATAACAACCCATAATGCAATAAATATCCATATAAAAGCATGATGCAAAATGGACGTATCACATTGCAGTGATGATATGGTTGGGGACCCCAAAGCGGCTCACAAGGCCCTTGATGAACTTGATGGCCAAGCCAGCTGGGATGGTGCGCACGGGATCCACCCCTGCCCACTTGGTGAACTTGTCGATGGCGACGTAGAGGTAGCGATAGCCCCCGACCGCTCGGGGAAATGGGCCCAGGATATCCATCCCCCAGACCGTGAGCGTCCATGAGAGCGGGGTGGTCTGGAGGCCCTGAGTGGGCTGGTGGATCTATTTGGCATGGAATTGGCACGCCTTGCAGGATCTCGCCATCTCAGTGGCATCGTTGAGCGTTGTGGGCCAATAGAACCCGATGCGGAACACCTTGCCCACGAGTGTGCGCGACGAAGAGTGATGCTCGCAATCCCCGTTGTGGATGTTGGCCAGCAGCTTGCACCCCTGCTCCTTGGAGATGCACCACAGAGAGACGTCGTTTGGGCGCCTTCGTTAGAGCTCGTCGTCTTGATGCAGTAAGCGGTGGCCTGGCGGGCCACGCGTTCTGTGTCTTCCTCCTTCTTAGGGAAGGTGCCTCGTAGTAGGTACGTCTTGAACTCCTCGGTCCAACACCCCTCTTGAGGTTCAAGCAGGAGGAGCGGGCGAGCTTCGAAGGTCAGACCGCAGGCTCGGGCGCCCGAGATGGGTGCCATGGGTGGTTCCTCCCAGCGCAGCGTCAGTCCTGCAGCGAGGGGAGCTGCCAATGGCTTGAAGAGCCGCTCTTCGAAGATGCCAGGCTTCTGGGGTTCGCGCTGGGATGCCCTCTTGGCGATGTCGTCTGCCTCCTTGTTGGTGCCGCGTGGTACGTGCTGCAATTCCAAGCCCAAGAATCGTTTTTCAATTTTGTTTACCTCCTCTAGATATGCCTCCATGTGCTCATCCTTTGGCTTGTACTCCTTGTTGGAGAAGTTGACGAGGATCTGAGAGTCTCCTTTGATGGTGAGATGCCTGACCCCTAGAGCCGCCACGGCCTTGAGGCCGGCGATCAGGCCCTCGTATTCTGTGATGTTGTTGGAGACCTTCTCACCATGCTGAAAGTAAAGTTGCATGGCATAGTAGATGGGGTGCGTGTGCGCATCTCACGCAGTACCGTGCTGACAAAGTAAATGGGGTACTCGGTGAGGGAAGAAGCGTCGACGGCGTCCGGCTCCTCTTGAGACGAGGGAGCCTCGGGAGCCTTGCTATCTAGTGGGGCGATCGGGGCCTCGGGAGCGCCGTCCTGAGGTGGTGATGGTGAGGTCGGGTGTGGCGCACTACGCTGCACAGCCGCATCCGTGCGCTCCACGAGTGTTGTGGTGGTCGAGTGGGGCATGGTGGCCAGGTAAAGCACCAGGGGCTCAAGAGGGCGAGGTGCCACCATCACTGGCGGGCTGGTGAGGTACCTCTTGAGGTCTTGGAAGGCCGCCTCAGCCTCCGGAGACCATTCAAATGGGCCTTTCTTCTTCATCATCTTGAAGTACGAGAGGGCGCGCTCCCCTAGCTTGGAGATGAAGCACCCCAACGAAGTTCCGCAGCCCGCGAGCTTCTACATCTCCTTGAGGGTCTGCAGCTGGCCCATCGTTTCTATTGCCTTGATTGTCTTCGGGTTAGCCTCGATCCCTCTGTGTGACACCAGGAAGCCCAACAGCTTGCCAGACGGGATGCCCAACACACACTTCTCTGGATTGAGGCGCAGGTTTACCTTCCACAAGTTGGTGAACGTCTCTTCCAGGTCTCCGACAAGGGTCCTTGCTTCCCGTGACTTGACCACTATGTCGTCGACATATGCCTTAGCATTTATCCCGGGCTGCCATCCTAGGGCGATGTGCATCAATCGCTGGAAGGTTGCACCGGCACTGCGCAGCCCGAACGGCATGCAGGTGTAGCAATACACCCCGCACGGGGTCAGGAAGGTTGTCTTCTTGACATCTAGCACCGCCATCTTGATTTGGTGGTAGCCCGAGAAGGTGTCCCGGAAGCACGGCAAATCCCACTCAGCGGTGGAGTCGACGATCTGGTTGAAGTGCAGAAGAGGGGAAGGGTCCTGAGGACAAGCTTTGTTTATGCTCATGAAGTTGACGCACATGCGCTCCTTTCCGCCCTTCTTGGGAACAATGACCGGATTTGCCAGCCAATCTGGATGCCACCTCCTAAATGACGTCGGCCTCTTGCAGCTTGTGGACCTCCTAGACAATAAACGACTGCTTCTCCGGGGCTTGTCGCCGCGCCTTCTGCTTCACCGGGCACGCTCTGGGGCACACCATCAATGGTGCTCAATCACCTCTCGTGGGACGCCAACCAGGTCTGTTGCCTCCCATGCAAACACATCCTTGTTCGCACAGAGGAAACCAACTAGCGCCTCCTCCTGGTCTGGGGGGAGGCCAGCGCCTATGGTGAAGGTGGGGCCAGAGCCTCCATCATCGACCAGCACCTGCTTCGTCTCCGCCCGATTCTGAGAGAACAACTGCTTCTTCTTCGCGGGCGCGGCCCCCAGGGTCTCCAAAGTGCCTTTCACGTCTGGCCGCATGGCCGCCGAGGCCTTGAAAGCGAGCTTGAGGGATAGGAGTGCATCCTTGGTGTCTCCCGCCACGGTGGGGACGCCGCTGCTCCCAGGCATCTTGACGACGTTGTAGCCGGGGTGCGTCGCCGCCATGAACTTGGCAAGGGCTGGATACCCGAGGATGGCATTGTATGGGAGGCTGATGCAGGCGACATCGAAGTTGATGAGATCGGTGCGGTAGTTGCCACGCGTGTCGAAGGTGAAGGGGAGGTGCATCTGCCCTAGAGGAATGACGGAGCCATCGACCACCCCTAAGAAGGGCTTGGTGGGGAGGAGCCAGCCGTAAGGCGCATGAAGCTGGTCGAAAGCTTCCATGGAGAGGACGTTGAGGCTAGTGCTGGCAGAGCATGGGGAGCAGAGCATGGGGAGCGCACCGACGCCGACCGTGGTCTTGGGGTGATCCCTGGAGTCGAAGACGATGTCGGCCTCGGGCGCCGCCCGTCCTGGAGGAGCCCCCTATTGTGGCTGGGTGGCCCACACCTGTCGGGAGAGATACTTGATGGGGCGGCTTGAAGCCGGTGCCGGCGACCCACTGAGAATGGCCGCAACGGCGTGGGGCACCAGTGCCGCGTAGCGCGCGACGAACAAGTCACGCATCTCCTCCCAGGAGGCTACCAAAGATTCTGGTAGGTTGAGTAGCCAGGAGCGCAGCACCCCCGTGAGAGCCATAGGGAGCCAGTTCGCCATTGCTTTGTCATCGCCGCCCACCGCCCAAATGGCCTCGCCGTACACCCGGAGGAACTCCATGGGGTCCGCCGCACCGTCGTACCGCGGAGGTATCTCCGGCCTGAACTTCAACAGCCACTGCACCTATCGCAAGGCGGGGGAGAATGCTCAGAAGTCCGCGACGCCTCCGAATGCACCCGACGGCCCAGCGGGCAGGATGGCACCGGCCATGGGAACCATGTAGCGCAGGTGGAGCACAGCTGATTAAGAGATGGACCTTCGACATGCCCCCTATCTGGCGCGCCAGATGTCGGATTCAGGGCTCCGTAGACCCAAGAAAGGTTCAAACTCTGGGGTGTGTGTGTAGAAGTCAACCTCTCTAGCCAACAGCTCGTCGCCCCCCACAGCTTAGCTGGATGAACAAGGAAGAAGATGGACACTGCAGTTTACCCAGGTTTGGGCCACCTTGCGGTATGTAAGACCCTACTCCTACTTTTGGGGTGGATTAGCCTCACGAGGGGTTGAGGATGAACTAGTACAAGGGAAGAACAACCTCGCAAGGTCTGCTCTGGTGAGTGAATGAGCTGAGGGGATCGAATCGTCTGAGGGAGAGGGAGACGGGCCCCTTGCTACGGTGTAGGGTTTTGGAGAAATATCACTAAGAACATTGAGAAAGTAGACCATTAAGAAACACCTCATGCCCTTTTAATAGTATTGGCTTTCCTATGGACTCAATGTGATCTTGGATCACTGAAATAGAAATGAAGAGTCTTGAGCTTTTGCCAATATGTGTCCTTAGCATTTTGAGGGGTCCACATCTCTAGTCCATCCCATGCCATTCATTGAACTTTCTGAAATATTAAACTTGAATGGATATTAGTTCAATGAGCTATATGTTGTTATGAATTACCAAAACCACCCAGGGATTAGCTGCACTTTTAATCTCCCCCTTTTTGGTAATTGATGACAACATATAGATCAAAGCTTTGACAAATGATAAAATGAATGAAATACATCCACTGGTACAGCGACGTGCTATACAAATGGTTTTTAACCCCTTTCCACGATGGCATTTGGAACCGTCGCCAAGTGAGTGTTGGTGATAGGGGGTCCTTCCCACACGACCCAGAAACCATTGGGGATAGGCCCTCCTGGGACACCAAATGAGCTCGTGTGCGATCGGGCGAGGCATCGAAACCCAATCATTTCTGTAGGTATGTACATCCCACACGGTGAATCCAAGAAAAACATTTCTGTAGGTATGTCTATCACACACAGTTATTTCTGTGGAAACATTTGTGCAAGGTATCCTAACGCAAACAGTTCGCTGCCGGAAGCCATCTATGATTGTTAGTTGATCGAACACGCCTACTTTCTAGAAACCGTGTGGGTTGTTTGAGTTCATTGCCCGCGGTGCTGTCTGAGTAACCGTCTGCAACAGAAAACCCCAATAAGCAGGGTAATTAGCCTATGATGACCCACAAGTGTAGGGGGTCTATCGTAGCCTTTTCGATAAGTAAGAGTGTCGAACCCAACGAGGAGCAGAAGGAAATGATAAGCGGTTTTCAGCAAGGTATTCTCTGCAAGCACTGAAATTATCGGTAACAGATAGTTTTGTGATAAGGTAATTCGTAATGGGTAACAAATAGTAAAAGTAAATAAGGTGCAGCAAGATGGCCCAACCCTTTTTGTAGCAAAGGACAAGCCTGGACAAACTCTTATATAAAGGAAAGCGCTCCCGAGGACACATGGGAATTATCGTCAAGCTAGTTTTCATCATGCTCATATGATTCGCGTTCGGTACTTTGATAATTTGATATGTTGGTGGACCGGTGCTTGGGTACTGCCCTTCCTTGGACAAGCATCCCACTTATGATTAACCCCTATTGCAAGTATCCGCAACTACAACAGAAGTATTAAGGTAAACCTAACCATAGCATGAAACATATGGATCCAAATCAGCCCCTTACGAAGCAACGCATAAAGTAGGTTTTAAGCTTCTGTCACTCTAGCAACCCATCATCTACTTATTACTTCCCAATGCCTTCCTCTAGGCACAAACAATGGTGAAGTGTCATGTAGTCGACGTTCACATGACACCACTAGAGGAAAGATCACATACATCTCGTCAAAATATCGAACGAATACCAAATTCACATGACTACTTATAGCAAGACTTCTCCCATGTCCTCAGGAACAAACGTAACTAATCACAAATCATATTCATGTTCATAATCAGAGGGGTGTTAATATGCATAATGGATCTGAACATATGATCTTCCACCAAGTAAACCAACTAGCATCAACTACAAGGAGTAATCAACACTACTAGCAACCCACAGGTACCAATCTGAGGTTTTGAGACAAAGATTGGATACAAGAGATGAACTAGGGTCTGAGATGAGATGGTGCTGGTGAAGATATTGATGGAAATTGACCCCCTCCCGATGAGAGGATCGATGGTGATGACAATGGTGATGATTTCCCCCTTCCGAAGGGAAGTTTCCCCGGCAGAACAGCTCCGCCGGAGCCCTGGATTGGTTCCGCCAAGGTTCCGCCTCGGGCCGGCGGAGTTTCTTCCCGAAAGCTTGCTTATGATTTTTTTCCTCAATGAAAGACTCCTTATAGCCAAAGATGGGCATCATAGGGCTGACAGGGGGCCCATGAGGCAGGGGCGCGCACAGGGGGTAGGGCGCGCCCCCACCCTCATGGACGGTGGGTGGCCCCCCTCTGGTACTTCTTTCGCCCAATATTTTTTTTATTCTGAAACGTGCTCCCGTGAAGTTTCGGGACTTTTGGAGTTGTGCAGAATAGGTCTCTAATATTTTCTCATTTTCGAGCCCAAAATTCCAGCTGCCGGTATTCCCCCTCTTCATGTAAACCTTGTAAAATAGAGAGAATAGGCATACGTATTGTGATATAATGTGTAATAACAGCCCATAATGCAATAAATATTGATATGAAAGCATGATGCAAAATGGACGTATCAACTCCCCCAAGCTTAGACCTCGCTTTTCCTCAAGACAAAGCCGAAATCGAAAAATATGTCCACATGTTTAGAGATAGAGGTGTCGATAAAATAAAATACGGACATGAGGGCATCATGATCATTCTTAGAACAGCAACATATATATATATTGTCATATGATCTCTTATGCTAAAGTAACAATTCATTCACAGTTTCAAGTATGAATCATAAACTTCATTGAAAACTAACAAACTGTAATCTCAGTCATTGAAGCAATTGCCATTTATCATAACATAGGAAAGAGCCAATATAAGAGCTTTTCAGCAAGTCCACATACTCAACTATCATTTAGTCTTTCACAATTGCTAACACTGACATGATATTTATGGTTAAGAAGTTTTAATCGGACACAGAGAAAGATAGGGGCTTATAGTTTTGCCTCCCAACCTTTTACTTCAAGGGTAATGTCAACAATAATAGTTCATGAAAACTCACATCCAATTAGCTATATATATCAGGATCTTTCCAACACTTTGTGCTTGCCAAAGGATAAAATGTAAAAAGGAAAGTTGAAGATCACCATGACTCTTGTATGAAGTGCAAGACAAGAATAAAAGATAGGTCCTTCGCTAAGGGAAGCAAAGGTTGTCATGTGCTTTTATAGTTGGATGCACGAAATCTTAATGCAAAAGAACGTCACTTTATATTGCCACTTGTGATATGGACATTTATTATGCAGTCTGTTGCTTTTATTTCTTCCACATCACAAGATCGTATAAAGCTTATTTTATCCGCACTAATAAATCATACATATTTAGAGAGCAATTTTTATTGCTTGCAATGATGACAACTTACTTGAAGGATCTTACTCGATCCATAGGTAGATATGGTGGACTCTCATGACAAAACTGGGTTTAAGGATATTTGGAAGCACAAGTAGTATCTCTACTTGGTGCAAAGAATTTGGCTAGCATGAGAGGGAAAGGCAAGCTCAACATGTTGGATGATCCATGACAATATAATTTATTTTAGATGTAGGAAAGCATAACCCATTACATTGTCTTCCTTGTCCAACGTCAACTCTTTAGCATCTCATATTTTAATGAGTTCTCACAATTATAAAAGATGTCCAAGATAGTATATTTATATGTGGAAACCTCTCTTTCTTTATTACTTCCTATTAATTGCAACAATGACCAAAACTATGCTTGTCAACTCTCAACAATTTTTATTCATCATACTCTTTATATGTGAAGTCATTACTCTCCATAAGATCCATAAGATCTCTTTATTTCTTTTTATCTTTTCTTTTATTCCCTCAAGATCATAGCAAGATAACCAAGACCTTGACTCAACACTAATCTTTATTATATATAGCTCACGGACTCGATTACATAGAAGGATCATAAAGCAAAACTCAAAACTAGATCATACTAAAATTGTATTCTACTAGATCAAGATATTACCAAAAGGATCGAACTAAGAAAAACGGTAAAGATAAAAGTGTGATGATGATACGATACCGGGGCACTCCCCCAAGCTTGGTAGTTGCCAAGGGAAGTGCCCGTACCCATGTGTTTATATCTCTTTCTTCGGGATGGTGATGATGGAGTTGTTGATGGCGTGTGCTTCTTCCTTAATTTGCGCTTGAGGATATAATTTGCTCTGTTAGGTCCTCGATCTCCCCGCTCAAGGCTTAATACCTTTTTGCATAGTTCTTGTTTGTTCTCTTGCAATAGACGAAAAGGGATAAACTCGATCTTAGGTTTCTTTGCTCTATTGGGGAGGCTTGACGTTTTGAACTCCACATGCATGTCCCCAGGTTGAGGTAATGGGACTTCATCTTCATCTGAGCTCGTCTCCTCCTTTCCCCTAGGCTCATAGTCTTCTTCTTCCTCCATGGTCCAACCACAATGCTCCATATCCCCGTATACCTTATGATCTGCAAGGTAATCAGCCACATAGCTTTCTCCCTCCGAATCTTGGGATGACATATTGCTCTAATCTATAGCAGAAAACGGCTCGAAACAAAGACAGAGGATATTTGCGTGATATGGTGGTCAAAACCTTCGGGAGATTATATAGTGAATTTTTACCGATCAAAAGAAGTATCGTGCAAGAAAACAGAGTCCGGAGAGCACATGAGGTGCCCACGAGGCAGGGGGCGCGCCCTCCACCCTCGTGGAAGCCTCGTGTCCTTTCCGGACTACTTCTTATTTTCCTATTTTATTAAATATTCTAAAACGAAGAAAATTTGCCATTGGAACTGTTTTGGAGTCCGTTTACTTACCGTACCACGTACCTATTCCTTTTCGGAGTCTGAAACATTCTGGAAAGTGTCCCTTATGTATTCCTCTGTGGCTACGGTTTCAATAACATTAGTTTCAACATTTATGGGATTACTTGAGATATAATGTTTGATTCTTTGACCGTTAACCATCCTCGGATTTGTGCCTTCGAAGTTGTGATTTTTATGGCACCAGAATGATAGACCTCCTCGATAATGTAAGGTCTTTCCCATTTTGAGAGGAGTTTGCCTGCAAAAAATCTTAAACGAGAGTTGTATAACAATACATAATCACCTACATTAAACTCACGTTTTTTGTATCCTTTTGTCATGCCATCTTTTAACTTTTTCTTTAAACAGTTTGGCATTGTCATAGGCCAGGGTTCTCCATTCATCAAGTGAGCTAATGTCAAAAGGCCTCTTCTCACCGGCAAGTTTGAAATCATAATTGAGCTCTTTAATGGCCCAATATGCCTTATGTTCTAGTTCAAGAGGTAAGTGACATGCCTTTCCATAAACCATATTATACGGAGACATACCCATAGGATTTTTGTATGCAGTTCTATAGGCCCATAATGCATCATCAAGTTTCTTGGACCAATTCTTCCTAGATCTATTAACAGTCTTTTGCAAAATTAATTTAAGCTCTCTATTGCTCAGTTCTACTTGCCCACTAGACTGTGGGTGATAAGGAGATGCAATTCTATGATTAACATCATACTTAGCAAGAATTTTACGAAAGGCACCATGAACAAAATGTGAACCACCATTAGTCATTAAGTATCTAGGGACTCCAAACCTCAGAAAAATAACTTCTTTAAGCATCTTAATAGAGGTGTTATGATCAGCACTACTAGTTGGAATAGCTTCTACCCACTGTGTAACATAATCAACAGCAACTAAAATATGAGTATACCCAGGAAGGAAACGGTCCCATATAATCAAAGCCCCAAACATCAAATGGTTCAATAACAAGTGAATAATTCATAGGCATTTCTCGACGTCACTGATATTACCAATTCTTTGACATTCATCACAAGACAAAACAAACTTACGGGCATCCTTGAAGAGAGTAGGCCAATAAAATCGGATTGCAATACTTTATGTGCAGTTCTATCTCCAGCATGGTGTCCTCCATAAGGCTCAGAGTGACACTTGCGTGGGATCTGTTCCTGTTCATGCTCGGGTACACAACGTCTAATAACACCATCTACTCCTTCTTTATAAAGGTGTGGGTCATCCCAAAAGTAATGTCTTAAATCATAGAAGAACGTTTTCTTTTGCTGGTATGTGAAACTAGGTGGTATAAATGTAGCAACAATATAATTAGCATAATCAGCATACCGTGGAGCAGTACAAGAAGCATTTATGATAGCTAAGTGTTCATCAGGAAAGCTATCATCAATAGGTAGTGGGTCATCAAGAACATTCTCTAACCTAGACAAGTTGTCTGCAACGGGGTTCTCAACTCCCTTTATATCAATAATATGCAAATCAAATTCTTGTAGCAAGAGAACCCATCTAATAAGTCTAGGTTTAACATCTTTCTTTTCCATAAGATATTTAATAGCAGCATGATCAGTGTGAACAGTTACTTTAGAATCAACAATATAAGGTCTGACCTTATCACAAGCAAACACAACTGCTAAAAATTCTTTTTCAGTAGTAGCATAATTTCTGTGTGCACTGTCTAGAGTTTTACTAGCATATTGAATAACATTTAATTTCTTATCAACTCTTTGTCCTAGAACAGCCCCTACAACATAATCACTAGCATCACACATGATTTCAAATGGTAAATTCCAATCACGAGGCTGAACAATAGGTGCAGAAATCAAAGCTTTCTTAAGTATTTCGAATGCTTCTACACAGTCATCATCAAAAACAAAACGAACATCTTTTTGTAAGAGATTAGTCAGAGGCCTAGAAATTTTAGAGAAGTCCTTAATGAACCTCCTATAAAAACCGGCATGACCAAGGAAACTTCTTATACCTTTAATGTCCTTAGGACATGGCATCTTTTCAATAGCATCAACTTTAGCTTTATCAACTTCAATACCTCTTTCAGGGATTTTATGCCCCAAGACAATACCTTCATTAACCATAAAGTGGCACTTCTCCCAATTCAAGACAAGATTAGTTTGTTCACATCTCTGCAAAACTCAATCAAGGTTACTTAAGCAATCATCAAAAGAAGTTCCGTAAATGAAGAAATCATCCATGAAAACCTCAACAATCTTTTCACAAAAGTCAGAGAATATAGAAGTCATACATCTTTGAAAAGTAGCAGGTGCATTGCATAAACCAAAAGGCATACGTCTATAAGCAAAGGTACCGAAAGGGCAAGTAAAAGTTGTCTTTTCTTGCTCCTCTTTTGACACAGGTATTTGAGAGAAACCAGAATAACCATCTAGAAAGCAAAAATGTGTATGTTTGGATAATTTTCTAGCATTTGATCAATAAAAGGTAAAGGTTAATGATCCTTTTTAGTAGCTTTATTTATTTATCATTAGGAACAACAGTAATACCTCCCTTCTTAGGGACACAATGGACCTGACTTACCCATTGACTATCAGCAACGGGATAAATTATACCCGCCTACAGAAGCTTTAGTATTTCTTTTCTTACCACTTCTTTCATCTTAGGATTCAACCGTCGTTGGTGATCAACAACCGGTTTCGCGTCTTTCTCCAATTTTATTTTGTGTTCGCAGAGAGTGGGACTAATGCCCTTAAGATCATCAAGAGTATATCCAATAGCAGCATGGTGCTTCTTCAGAGTTTTCAATAATTTCTTTTCTTCATGCTCTGAAAGGTTAGCACTAATAGTAACAGGATATATCTCTTTCTCGTCAAGATAAGCATATTTGAGAGTATCAGGTAAAGGTTTAAGCTCAAACACGGGATCACCCTTAGGTGGAGGAGGATCCCTTGGATTTCAACAGGCAAGTTGTGTTTCAAAATAGGTCCCTGTTTAAAGAATACTTCATCTATTTCCCTTCTTTCATTCATAAACATATCATTTTCATGGTCTAGCAAATATTGTTCTAAAGGATCACTAGGAGGCATGGCAATAGATGCATGACCAATTATTTCATCTTTACTAGGCAATTCTTTATCATGGGGTTGTCTACGAAACTTAGCAAAATTAAACTCATGAGACATATCCCCTAAACCAACAGAAACAATATCCTTATTGCAGTCTATCTTAGCATTAACAATATTCAAGAAGGGTCTACCAAATATAATGGGGCAAAAGTCATCTTGTGGGGAACCAAGAACAAGAAAATCAACATGATATTTAACTTTCCCACACAAGACTTCAACATCTCTAACAATCCCAACCGATGAAATAGTGTCTCTATTGGCAAGCTTAATTATAACATCAATTTCCTCTATCTCATCAGGTGCAATATCATGCATAATTTTCTATATAGGGAATGAGGTATTGCACTTGCACTAGCACCCATATCACATAAGCCATGATAGCAATGATCTCGTATTTTAACAGAAATAGCAGGCATGCCTACAATAGGTCTATGTTTATTTTTAGTATCGGGTCTAGCAATTCTAGCAGCTTCATCGCAGAAGTAAATAGCATGCCCATCAATATTATCGGCCAAGAGATCTTTAACCATAGCAACACTAGGTTCAACTTTAATTTGCTCAGAGGGAGTAGGTGTTCTAGTATTACTCTTACGAACCACGGTTGAAGCTTTAGCATGATCCATTATTCTAACAGGGAAATGTGGTTTCTCAATATAAGCAGCGGGAACAACAGGATCATTATAAGTGATAGTCTTTTCTTCAACTTTAATATGTTCAACTACTTTTAATGCAATGGGAGGATTATATTAAACCACTTCTCCTTAGGGAGATCAGCATGAGTAGCAAAGGATTCACAGGAAGAAGCTACTATCTCAGAGTCAAGTCCATATTTAGTGCTAAATTCACGGAAAACATCGGTATCCATAAAAGATTTAACACAATCAAACTTACGTGTTATACCTGACTCCTTACCTTTGTTGAGGTCCCAATCTTCAGAGTTGCGTTTAATTCTTTCAAATAAATCCCATTTGAATTCAATAGTCTTCATCATAAAAGAACCAGTATAAGAAGTATCGAGCATGGAGCGATTACTGAGAGAAAGTCGAGCATAATTTTTTTGAATAATCATTTCTTTTGAGAGCTCATGATTGGGGCATGAGTATAACATTGACTTAAGCCTCCCCCAAGCTTGAGAGATGCTTTCTCCTTCGCGAGGACAAAAATTATATATATAATTATGATCATGATGAACAAGATGCATAGGATAAAACTTCTGATGAAATTCCAATTTCAATCGGTTGGAGTTCCATGATCCCATATCATCACATAGCATAAACCATGTCAATGCCTCTCCCTTCAAAGATAAGGGATGACTTTCTTCTTGATAACATCCTCGGGCATACCTGCAAGCTTAAATAATCCACAAACTTCATCCACATAGATTAGGTGCAAATCAGGGTGCAATGTTCCATCACCTGTGAAAGGATTAGCGAGCAGTTTCTCTATCATACCCGAAGGAATTTCAAAGTAAACATTTTCAGTAGGTTCAGTATGTTGAGGAGCAACTCTTTGCTCTACTGGTCGGGGTGAAGATACCCCGAACAAGCCCCTCAAAGGATTATGTTCCATAGTAACAAGTGACAGTAAATTTCAGCACACTATATAAATTTTTCCTTACCAAATTCCACCTACCAAAGGCGCTTCACTCCCCGAAAATGGCACCATAAAAGAGTCTTGATGACCCACAAGTGTAGGGGATCTATCGTAGCCTTTTCGATAAGTAAGAGTGTCGAACCCACCAAGGAGCACAAGGAAATGATAAGCAGTTTTCAGCAAGGTATTCTATGCAAGCACTGAAATTAGCGGTAACAGATAGTTTTGTGATAAGGTAATTTGTAACATGTAACAAATAGTAAAAGTAAATAAGGTGCAGCAAGATGGCCCAATCTTTTTTGTAGCAAAGGACAAGCCTGGAAAAACTCTTATATAAAGGAAAGCGCTCCCGAGGACACATGGGAATTATCGTCAAGCTAGTTTTCATCACGCTCATATGATTCGCGTTTGGTACTTTGATAATTTGATATGTGGGTGGACCGATGCTTGGGTACTTCCCTTCCTTGGACAAGCATCCCACTTATTATTAACCCCTATTGCAAGCATCTGCAACTACAACAGAAGTATTAAGGTAAACCTAACCATAGCATGAAACATATGGATCCAAATCAGCCCCTTACGAAGCAACGCATAAACTAGGGTTTAAGCTTCTATCACTCTAGCAACCCATCATCTACTTATTACTTCCCACTGCCTTCCTCTAGGCCCAAACAATGGTGAAGTGTCATGTAGTCAATGTTCACATGACACCACTAGAGGAAAGACAACATACATCTCATCAAAATATTGAACGAATACCAAATTCACATGACTACTTATAGCAAGACTTCTCCCATGTCCTCAGGAACAAACGTAACTAATCACAAATCATATTCATGTTCATAATCAGAGGGGTATTAATATGCTTAATGGATCTGAACATATGCTCTTCCACCAACTAAACCAACTAGCGTCAACTACAAGGAGTAATTAACACTACTAGAAACCCACAGGTACCAATCTGAGGTTTTGAGACAAAGATTGGATAAAAGAGATGAACTAGGGTTTGAGATGAGATGGTGTTGGTGAAGATGTTGATGGAGATTACCCCCCTCCTGATGAGAGGATCGATGGTGATGATTTCCCCCTCCCGGAGGGAAGTTTCCCCAGCAGAACAGCTCCGCCGGAGCCCTAAATTGGTTCTGCCAAGGTTCTGCCTCGTGGCGGCGGAGTTTCTTCCCGGAAGCTTGCTTATGATTTTTCCTCGATGGAAGACTCCATATAGCCAAATATGGGCATCAGAGGGCTGCCAGGGGGGCCACGAGGCAGGCGGCGCGCCCAGGGGGGTAGGGCGCGCCCCCCACCCTCGTGGATGGTGGGTGGCCCCCCTCGGGTACTTCTTTCGCCCAATATTTTTATATATTCTGAAACGTGCTCCTGTGAAGTTTCGGGACTTTTGGAGTTGTGCAGAATAGGTCTCTAATATTTGCTCCTTTTCCAGCCCAGAATTCCAGCTGCCGGCATTTCCCCTCTTCATGTAAACCTTGTAAAATAAGAGAGAATAGGCATAAGTATTGTGATATAATGTGTAATAACAGCCCGTAATGCAATAAATATTGATATGAAAGCATGATGCAAAATGGACGTATCAGCCTATTATTGATAATCCATGTACTAATCAAATTGATATTTCTTATAAAACACACCAGATATTTCATATCTGTATAACAGCAACCAGGATTTCATAATCGAATTACATCAGATAGCTTCGGCACTCAGTTATGCCATTACACAACAGCACCAAGTTTCACATGCAGCATCAAAAACCTTTGGAAAGTAGCATCATACATGGTAAATAGACAGATGGATCTGATCTGGGAAACTGCAGAAGCGGAAGGCAAATATTGAGCCTTCAGTGATGTTGAATGTCCTTGCAGCTTTAGGCCGGTGGCTATGGATAATTGCCCGCCCAACCTTTGTCCTCTTCAGCAAGACTTCAATATTGTACCGTGGGTGTTGAATGAATACCTTCCTCGCTTCTTGACCATGCATGTGGTTTGAGAGGTAATCATCGATGAACTGCTTTGAAAAGTACTGAAAACAAAGCTATGCATAAATCGCTGTTATAAATTTTGAAATGGCGGAAGGGGTAACCTATAGTTGGTTGATGTCTTCTTCATTGTGCAAACAAAGATCTTGTTGTTATTCGTCGCAAGTTTCTTCATCCTAACAATCTTTCTGAGTATCTTGACTTGACTGATATTCATGGACATCTCATTTCCCCATATGCAAAATGGGTCGAACAGTGGGTCTAAGCCTCTGACAGCAGGACTTACATGTGCAAGACCAAATTGTAAAAAACCTAAGTATTAGAATGATTCCTGCAACTTCACAATAATGTGCTATTAGCCAAAGGACCTTGCTTGAACAAACCTCGATGGCAAACCACAGTGTCTCCCATTGTTTCCCTGCAACACACATAAGGAAGATCTTGATCGAGTTAACTGAGAGTTGCCATACTATCAGTAGAATATGTATTGAGTACAGCCAAATTCGATTGGTGTCACATGCATAACAATAAAAAATTGTACCCACAACAAATGAAAATCAAATTGCAGAACTGAACCAAACAGTTAAATGGACAGTAGACCAAATGAACCAAAATAGTTAACTGAGCACGACATTGCAGAATAGAAACATGTACTAGAAGATAAGACAGTTAACAAAACAAAGAATGCTTGAGAATAGTACTACGAAATGTAGCAATTGTTGGACCAAAGTGTTAACTGAACATTACATTTCAGAGGACCAAACTGTTAACTGAACATCAGATTGCATATTCACATTACAGAGGACAAATCACTAGAAGGCACTAGCGATGGCCTCGAGAAAACAGCATGAACTGTATTTTAAAGTAGACAACCGCATGGCGGTGTCGGCAGTGGCCTCGAAGACAAGGTGCTCCTCCAAGATCTGGCGGTCGACACGCATGGCAGCCATAGCGACCTCGTGCGCACGTGCGGCTGCATGCTACTGAGCTCCATGTTATACTGCGTGCAAAATGGCTATGGTCGGTGCTTAATTGGAGGCGGGGGCAGTGATTTCGATGGAAGGTGTCACGCTGTCGATCGGGGCATGTGGGACGGGAAAGGAGGAGGATGGTGTGGATGGGGTGTGGATTACTTGACCATATCGACGAGGCCGCGCAACAAGAAGAATGGTCAGCAGCGAGGAGGCCGCGCAGCAAGAAGAAGGGTCACCGGCGAGGAGGAGGAGCTGCAAGAAGAAGGGTCGCTGCAAGGAGGCGGCGCTGCAAGAAGAAGGGTCACCGGCGAGGAGGCTGAGCTGCCAGTAAGCAGCAGTTAAGGTTTGAACTTGGAAAGCAAGGAAGAACAATGGAAATGTGGCTTTTGGTGAGAGGGGAGGGGCGGGGAGATAGATATTTCTGCGGTGGCAAAAAAAATTCGCTCGGTGCCGTGAGAAACTGGCGCGCAAGTGTGGTTCAAGCGGGGGTGGTGGACTGTAGACGACGAAGCTTCCTGCGTAAGCCAGACAAGAAGGTGCGCCAAGATATTTTATATCGCATCCCACATGATTCTTTCTAGTAAACTGTTTGTGGTATACCTGATTTTTTTCATTATGTTTTGAAAGACAAAATGGTATTACGGAGGGAAAGGATGGTGTTTGAATTGCTAGAACATTTACGTACAATGAACATGCAACTAGTACATGAGTGTCGTGTTTAAATTTGGAATTATTTCGGGTTCGTTTGAAATTTTTATGCATTAATTGAGTTTCTGGGCATTTAATGTGCATAATTCAAATTTGAACTACAAGCACATGCTCCAATGCACCAAAGTTTGTCGAAAAATCACATGTGTGTCTTTGGGTTAATTTATAGGTCCCATGCAAGAAATGAGAATGAAATTCAAACATGTGGACGTCGTGGCTCGGCCAGAAAGATTGAGTAACTTGGTTTTTAATTCCTATAAATCCAAAACACGCCTGAAAATCATGAAACTTGGCATGGTGTCATGACATGGCACCAACATGTTACGGTAATTTTTTTGGCCGAATTGGGACAAGCTTTGGTGTAAGCTTCTTGCAAACCGGAGCTTCCCTCAAGAAGGCCCGTGGTTCCGAGAGGGAACGTGTCACCTCTGTGTGCGAAACGACATACGTACACTGCCTTCTCCCACCTTAATATTTTTACACAGGCAGATTAGACCAAATAGAATTATTGTGCTAAATTTTGGAATTATTCCGGGCTCGTTCGGCCTTTTTTATACATTAATTGAATTTCTACGCATTTAATGTGCATAATTCAAATTTGAACTACAAGCACATGCACCAGTGCACCAAAGTTGATTGAAAAATCACATGTGTGTCCTTGGGTGAATTTCTAGGTCCCATGCAAGAAATGGGAATGAAATTCAAACATCTGGGCGTCGTGGCTCGGCCGGAAAGATTGAGGAACTTAGTTTTTTAATTCCTGTAAATCCAAACACTCCTAAAAATCATGAAACTTGGCATGGTGTCATGACATGGCACCAACATGCTGTGGTAAATTTTTTGGCCGAATTGGGACAAGCTTTGGTGTAAGCTTCTTGCAAACTGGAGCTTCACTCAAGAAGGCTCGTGGTTCCGAGAGGGAACATGTCACCTCCGTGTGCGAAACGACATACGTACACTGGCTTCTCCCGCCTTGATTTTTTTACACAGGCAGATTGGATCAAATAGAAGTATCGTGCTAAACTTTGGAATTATTCCGGGTTTGTTTGACCTTTTATACATTAATTGAGTTTCTGCGCATTTAATGTGCATAATTCAAATGTGAACTACAAGCACATGCTCCAGTGCATCAAACTTGGTTGAATGAAAAATCACATGTGTGTCCATGGGTGAATTTCTAGATCCCATGCAAGAAATGAGAATGAAATTCAAATATCTGGGCGTCGTGGCTCGGCTGGAAAGATTGAGAAACTTGGTTTTTTAATTCCTGTCAATCCAAAACACGCCTGAAAATCATGAAACTTGGCATGGTGCCATGACATGGCACCAACATGTTGCGGTAATTTTTTTGGCCATATTGGGACAAGCTTTGGTGTAAGCTTCTTGCAAACCGGAGCTTCCCTCAAGAAGGCTCGTGGTTCCGAGAGGGAACGTGTCATCTCCGTGTGCGAAACGACATACGTATAGTGCCTTCTCCCGCCTTAATTTTTTTATACACGCGGATTAAACCAAATAGAAGTATTGTGCTAAATTTTAGAATTATTCCGGGTTCGTTTGGCCTTTTTTATACATTAACTGAGTTTCTACGCATTTAATGTGCATAATTCAAATTTGAACTACAAGAAAATGCTCAAGTGCACCAAAGTTGGTTGAAAAATCACATGTGTGTCCTTGGGTGAATTTCTAGGTCTCATGCAAAAAATGGGAATGAAATTCAAACATCTGAGCATCATGGCTCAGCTGAAAAGATTGAGAAACTTGGTTTTTTAATTCTTGTAAAGCCAAAACACGCCTGAAAATCATGAAACTTGGCATGGTGTCATGACATGGCACCAACATGCTGCGGCAATTTTTTGGGCCGAATTGTGACAAGCTTTGGTGTAAGCTTCTTCCAAACCGGAGCTTCCCTCAAGAAGGCTCGTGGTTCTGAGAGGGAACATGTCACCTCCGTGTGCGAAACGACATACGTACACTGCCTTCTCCCACCTTAATTTTTTTACACGGGCAGATTAGACCAAATAGAAGTGTCGTGCTAAATTTTGGAATTATTCCAGGTTTTTTTTGCCTTTTTTATACATTAATTGAGTTTTTCGCATTTAATATGCATAATTCAAATTTGAACTACAAGCACATGCTCCAGTGCACGGAAGTTGGTTGAAAAACCACATGTGTGTCCTTGGGTGAATTTCTAGATCCCATGCAAGAAATGGGAATGAAATTCAAACATCTGGGCGTCGTGGCTCGGCCGGAAAGATTGAGAAACTTGTTTTTTTAATTCCTGTAAATTCAAAACACGCCTGAAAATCATGAAACTTGGCATGATGTCATGACATTGCACCAACATGTTGTGCTAATTTTTCTATCTGATTTGCGAAGGCGCACACATTAACAATCAACAAAGTCATTTTGAAACAAGTGACGTCACGTTACAAATCGGAAACACAAGTATTATTGAAACTGTGGGCGTTCTACTTACCAATTACGTGCCGCCACGCGTCCCTTTTTTATTGGCTAGGAGGTGTCATGCAGGGTAGCTATTTGAGTATGGGAGGTGTGCGATCAGACCCCTGTGTGTGCTCATCGAGAGGAGAGCCCTTTGAACTCTACCCGCCGCGCACCTCCCTCCCAACGTCTCCATTAATGGCGCCCGAGCCCCTGTTCTACGGCGTGCCTATATGTCTCACTGGACTAAGATTTAAGATAGAACAAATGAAAATCTGAAAAGAAAGTTTTGCACAGTTCTTGATGTAAGATTCAATGGACCTATATAGTATCGACTGTGACTTAGAGCAAGCATGATGAATATAAGGACGATGACAATGGGTAATAATTGTCTTGCATATTTAGGAACATAATTAAAATCCCTGAAAAAAGGAACATAATTTTAAAAAGCCACATGCGGCAACGCCCGAAATACACAAGGGCAAAAGAAGAAGGAAGACAACGATCTGGCTCGCTGATCTCTACTTTCTTGATGCGTTGATGCAGGCCGCGGGAACTAGTCTCCGTGGCGAGCGGCGATGAGCTGTTTCTTGTCCTCAAGATGCTGCTTGAGAGCATCCATGGATTCCTCCACCAGCCTTCTACGCTCGATGCGCAGCATGGCATTCTAATCCATAAGTTTCTCGACGATGACGTCGGTCCTCTTCAACAAGGTAGTGGTCTCCTCATGCTGCTCTGCACTTTCAACGATCTTCGCCCTCAGCAGGTCGCGCTCGGCCCGGAGCTTCGCATTGCTCTCATTTAGTTGCCGGATGACACCGACAAAAGAGGCTTTCATGTCGTCTTGCAACCTCGCCCAGCCGGAGATCTGATCCATCCGGCTATGGACGATCGCATGCATGCGCCTGTAAGAGTCCTCGCCTGCCCGCGAGACATTTTTCCATGCTGCCGCGGCACGGGAGGACATCTCTACTACATTCGTGGCGCGGTGAGACATCTCTTCTGCTTTCGCGGCGCGGCCAGACCAGTCAGCCGCATCGACGACGTGGTTGTACCTGTGTGCTGCTTCGGCGGCACGGCGGGACCTCTGTGCTGCTACGGCCGCACGGCGGGACATGCCGACTGCGTTCGCGGCGAGGCGGGACATCTCTCGTGCTTCTGCTTCCATGCTCGCATCTCCCTGGTGGCAATCTCTCAACCTAGAACTCACGCTGGCCATGGCTCACGCAAGGGAACGATGATGAATGACTTGTTTTTTTGTGGATGAGGAGTTGAGGAGGAATGTGCAATCATCTTGGAGTAGTAGTATTTATTACCGAGTACTAATACGTTCCCAAGTGGGAAACCGTTTAGGTTTTGGTCGGTGTGGACAGGTTTGCAATTTGGAATGTGACAGGACGCATGCTCAAAATTTACTAACGGTTATAAGTGCGACACTATTCCTGGAAGGTGTAACGTGGGCACGTACGCCTTCTCGCCCGCGTACGTGGCGTTTGTACCATAGGGTGCACTGCAATAGGCAATGTCAGCACACATCTTGTTCCAACAACCGTGCGCGCTCATTATTACCATCGCGCACGCTTCTTTTAATTAGAATGTGTGTGCCCGTCTAGCGCACACACGTTGATCTATCTAACTGTTTCAGTTTGTTGTGGCTGATCGCAAACAGTTCATCCGTGTGAAGTGTATGCCATCAATCACAGACACTTTGATCTGGCTGACCCGTTTCTGTTATGTTGTCTAATTGCAAATAGTTAATCCTTCTGAATCGTATGCCCTCAATCGCACACACCTTTATCTACCTGCCCGTTTCTATTGTTCCTCATCATCACAAACAGTTCATCCGAGTGCACCATATGATGTATATCGCACACGCCTTCATCTGGCTGCTCGTTTCTTTTGTTACGCCTCATCAAAAACAATTCATTGAACTGAACCGTATGCCCTGCATCACACACACAACTAAAATCTGAACCGTGTTTGATGGCTCCGTCATCGCAAATGTTTTGCACCTTTTTTGACGGTTCTTTTACACCACCATTTGCGATTATTGCATCGCACACAGTTTCGTGGAAGGGTCTCTGATCATAGTATCGCGTTAGTAGCATCCTGCAGTAGTGATCGTCACTTTGATAAGTATGTGATAAGCAAGAGCTCCCCCTAAATTTTTGCATTATTTAAAATTTCCGTTTGAATGCAAACGCACAATCAATTAGGATCATGGGTTACTCTTTCATGTCACATACATCTTGGTGGAGCACTCAAAATGATAAGAATTAAATAACAAGCACTCATCACCAAAGATACAAGTGATTGATCATACACAAACATTCATAGATGTAACCATGCAAGCACACATTAAGCGTCGTATGATCAACACATGACCACATAAGTATCTCATGAGCATAACACAAATGTAGCAAGAGTAACAACAACCAAACAAACCAAAGTAGCAAGGCAAATGAAACCAACAAAAGCAAAAGGCACTCTCTCTCGGAGCCTATGAGCTATACACTCCCCCCCCCCCTTGGAAACAAGTTACCAAAAAGTTCAAAAACGTATAGTGCTATACGACACTCTAAGCACGACCTCTGGGAGCTCCTGAAGGGGTCTTCTAGCTTGTAGCTCCGGTGTGCGTACACGGCGTGGAGAGGAGTTCATCTGCAAATGCCTCTGCTAAAGTCGATGAAGCTAGTGGAGTTGATACTGGAGGAACAACTATGGTAGTGGCTGCAGGTGCTGATATGGTAGTTCTGGAGTCTGCAACTGGCACAGCTGATGACCTTTGTGCCCTTGGCACTTTCTGAAATCTATCTGTTGTGGGTCTAGGATCATTGTCCTCAGCATCATCCCTTAACTTTTCCATAATGGTTTGAATGTCTGTGACCTTCACATCAAGGTCATTCATCTTTGTTTCAATGATCCTCTCAAGACTCTCCTAATTCTGAGATAAGGTGGCCAGACTCTTCTCAATCCTCACAGTAGCCTCAAGAAAATAACTGAGTTGATCTTGCTTGGTCTTGAGATTCACTAATGAAGCATCTGGAGCACTTGCTACCTTTGCTGCTTTTGCAGCCTTTGCTTTCTCGATCTTCTCCTGGGCCTCTATAGATGTAGGATGTGATGGGTCCATGACAACCTCGTTGTCCTCAAAATCAGGCCTCAAGGGTAGATGCTCTTTGTCAAGCAGATATGTCCTAGTACCAACCTTGGAGTTGATTAACATCTGGATGTGTTGGGCATATCCACAAGATCTCTTTTGGTCGATTGTTGTCCTCTTCACTGTCTCAACGATCAAGCTCATGACTTTAAACTTCTTGGGAATGTCAAACAAATGAAGCAAGTTGATGGAGTGACCACGTATCATCCTGTAATCTCCAGACTTGGGCAACAGAGTATGCCTCAAAGATGGTGTTCATTGTGGTCAAAGCAGCAAGCAAGTAATATATTGACCGTAGCTTGTGTGTCTCCAAGGCTGCATATGGCATAGGATTGTACATGTTGGCCATGGAGTTGTGATCCTTCCTGGGTTTGCTATGAACATCAAGATCATCTTCACTCTCCTTTGGAGCATTGATAAGCTTGGCCCATTCAAATATTGATGAATGGTATCTGGTTCCCTCAGTCATCCACACAATCTTCCCATCAGGGTAAAAGTGGGCAGTGGAGTAGAACTGCATGATCATCTCATCGTTCCATTTTGTCAATTTCTGTCCAACAAACTTGTCAACTCCATTCAGCCTGAAGCTCTCATGCACATGGGGGAAATAGTCTTCATTGTCATGAATGTTTTCCCAGTCAACCCATTTCATATCACAGACTATGGGCTTCTTGTCCAACAAGACAGTCTCATAGAAGTCCTGCTGATCTCTGGTATGAAAACGATAGTCAATAACAGTCTTTCTCCTTGTGGAATATGGGTCATTCTGTCTCCATAGTCTCAGACCATGATCCTTCCTCAACTTCATATTTTCTTCCATAGGATGATTGAGGGAGTACTGGATTAGGGGGTATCCGGACGGCCGGACTATATCCTTTGGCCGGACTGTCGGACTATGAAGATACAAGATTGAAGACTTCGTCCCGTGTCCGGATGGGACTCTCCTTGGCGTGGAAGGCAAGCTTGGCAATTCAGATATGTAGATATCCTTCCTTGTAACCGACTCTGTGTAACCCTAGCCCCCTCCGGCGTCTATATAAACCGGAGGGTTTAGTCCATAGAGAGGACAAACAATCATACCATAGGCTAGCTTCTAGGGTTTAGCCTCTTCGATCTCGTGGTAGATCAACTCTTGTACTACTCATATTATCAAGAACAATCAAGCAGGACGTAGGGTATTACCTCCATCAAGAGGGCCCAAACCTGGGTAAACATCATGTCCCCCGCCTCCTGTTACCATCTGCTTAGACGCACAGTTCGGGACCCCTACCCGAGATCCGCCGGTTTTGACACCGACAATGATCATCATTATGATCTGGCATCTTGGGCTTCAATTTCCTGAGCACTAGTGGCTCTTCATCCTCTTGGACCTCAGGCACTGGGCCTTGTTCTTCTCTGCAGCTGGTATTTTCCTAGTTGATCTCTTTGGAGCAGAAGGCTTGGATGCAGTAGGTGGAGCTTTGGTCTAGGAAGGAGCAGCAGCAGACTTTATAGCATCATTCATGAGCTTTTGAGTCTTGGCAGGAGGTGCAGCTGGTTCTTCCTCCTCCTCTTCTTCTTCATCCCTCATCATGGATGGTCTTCTCTGGCCATAGTTTTCTTGACCCTTTCCCTCATTTTCTTCTTCCCACCAGCAGCTTCTTCTTCCTCTCTGGGCTCAAGTGTAAATTTCATAGTTTCTTGAGTTGAAGCTCTGGCTTTGGACATTGGAGTCCTCTTTGCATGAGCCTTCTTGGGAAGGCCTAGCTTGGTGGCAGCAGCAGCACCAACATATTCCTTCTTCACAACTTTCTTCTTGGAGGGCACTTCCTCCTCAATCACAAAGTCCTCATCCTCACTTTTAGAATTTCTTTTCTTTCTCTGCCTGGTAGCTGTCTTTGGCAAGTTTCTAGGGGTGCTTCTGCTTCCCTCATCATAGTTACCAGAGGGACTAGTGCCCTCATGGAGGTTAACCTGCTCTTCAGACTTGTTCTGGCTGTCATTGGCCTCTAACATCTCTGCAACTGACCCTGTGAATAGATGGGTGTTGGTAGAGTGGATGAGCATTACAAAATACAGCTGGTTTTTGCAAAAACTGATTCAAAATCTTAATTTTAGTTTTCTGCAGAAAGCATTTCGGAGCTATCGATTTGATAATCTCGGTGACACCGAAGCACTAACAGAGTCTAAACATAAAGTTTCGGTCAGACCGAGTTGGGTCAAATGTGTGTAATGGTTGGATTTTGTGTGGAAGCTATATATACCCCTCCACTCCCTTCTCCATTTGAGAGAGAGCCATCAGAACGTGTCTACACTTCCAGCATACATTTTCTGAGAGAGAACCACCTACTCATGTGTTGAGATCAAGATATTCCAATCCTACCACAAGATTCTTGATTTCTAGCCTTCCCCAAGTTGCTTTCCACTCAAATCATCTTTCCACCAAATCCAAATCTGTGAAAGAGGGTTGAGTGTTGAGGAGACTATCATTTGAAGCACAAGAGCAAGGAGTTCATCATCAACACACCATCTATTACCTTTTGTAGAGTGGTGTCTCCTAGATTGGTTAGGTGTCGCTTGGGAGCCTCCGTCAAGATTGTGGAGTTGAACCAAGAAGTTTGCAAGGGCAAGGAGATCGCCTACTTCGTGAAGATCTACCCGAGTGAGACAAGTCATTCGTGGATGATGGCCGTGGTGGCATAGACAAGGTTGCTTCTTCGTGAACCCTTCGTGGGTGGAGCCTCCATGGACTCACGCAACCATTACCCCTCGTGGGTTGAAGTCTCTATCAATGTGGACGTACGATAGCACCGCCTATCGGAACCATGCCAAAAATCTCTGTTTCATCATTGCGTTTGCACTCTACAAACCCTTCCCTTTACCTTCATATGCAATGTTTTACTTTCCATTGCTACACTCTTAGACTTGCATGTGTAGGTTGATTGCTTGACTTGTGCTAATTGCTAAAATCTGCCCACAACTAAAACTGGGAAAATGTTAGATTTTTATTTGGTCAAGTAGTCTAATCACCCCCCCCCCTCTAGACCTACTTTCGATCCTACAAGCCACAATCCATTGTGGTGAAGCTTCGTGGTGGTGTTGGGAGCCTCCAATTCAGTTGTGGAGATTGCACCAACCTTGTTTGTACAGGTTCGGTTGCTGCCTTCAAGGGCACCACTAGTGGAGTCACGGCTTTCGCATTGTGTGGGGCGTGAGGAGAATACGGTGGCCCTAGTGGCTTCCTGAGAATCATTGTGCCTCCACACCGCACCAATGGAGACGTACTTCCCCCTAAAGGGAAGGAACTTCGATAACACATCCTCGTCTTCACCAGCTCCACTTGTGGTTATCTCTTACCTTTAATTTGTGCAAGCTTGTTTGGTTGTGTATCCTTTGCTTGCTTGCTTTGTTCTAGAATCATATAGGTTGTTCACCTAGTTGCATATCTAGACGACCTATTTGTTGCTAATCCTAATTTGTGAAGAAAAACTAAAAATTGGTAGTTGCCTATTCACCCCCCCCCCCCCCTCTAGTCAACCATATCGATCCTTCACCCCCTATATATAAATCACATGCTTGGCCATAGCTGCATCCAACATCCTTCGCTCCCTTCCTCCTCTCTACACCACGCCCGCCATGGGCTCCTCGAGATCCAAATCCATCTGGGAGAGCCTTTCGTCCAAGCAGAAAAAGGAGATCGCCGCCATTGCAGCTGGCTGGCTGCCGGCAAGCAGACGGAGGTCGGCACTGCAGACGTCCCAATGAAGAACATGCCTGAGGCCGAGCCGGTGCCACACTCCTCGCCGGTCGATGTCGATGTCAGCAGGCGAGGCTCGTGCCCACTACATGAACATGGTGGTGGAAGAGCGGGAGGCCGCGTTCCAGTAGGCGCAAGCCGACCAGGCCTACAACCTTCTACTCCTCGATGAGCACTAGCTCACGAAGGAGCTACTCGCCGCTGGCATGACCGTCGCGCCAGACGTGGATGTGCCCAAGTAGGAGGCGCTACTCGAGTCCTATCGCTCTGCCCGTGACATCCGCTGCGACTGCTGGCGGTACCGCCAACATCAGGCGAAGTTAGAAGCCGCCTATAGGGAGTTCGACGAGGCGGAAGATAAGGTGTTCGGCAAGAGCAACAAGGAGGAGGACATCGCCAGCTCTGCCACGGCCATGCCCTGCCGCCATGACCACGAAGACGGCATGTCTGTGAGCGCCGCCGGCAACGAGGAAGAGTAGAGCATGGGAGGTCGCCGACGCTCAGGTCCCAAGAAGGCCCCCGCTCCTCCCCTTGCATTGAAGCCAAGCTTTGTGGACTCAAGATCGTCGACCTATTAGCTGCTTGTCGGCGACGTGGAGGCGGACAACTTGACTTTCCGGGACTCATGGCTGCGGAGGCAGAGCTTGAGACTGCCGAGGCGGAGCTGAAGACTGCGAAGGTGGAGCCGGAGCTTCATTTCGCAGTGCTCAAGCCCATACGAACACCGACGATCATTTAGATTAGGTTTAGAGACTAGTTTAGTTCAAATATGTCCAAAATGTAATGAATTTCATCCGGTTTATATGAAATCCAGCCGGTTTTCATGAATTTTGTCTGGTTTATTTATATCTTGTTTCAACTGTATGCGGTTAGCGTTGGATGGACGACTCCTTGTCCGCGGACGGATGCGGGAGCAAATTTGTCGGTCAGCGTTGAAGATACCCTTATGAACCTTAACCGAAAAAGGTTTTCGCCCCGTTTTATAAATAAAACAAACCACCAGAGCACAAATTCAACAAAGTTCACACCGCTCACACACACAGAGGTAGCAACAAAGACGGAACAAAGTGCGAAGGTTTTGCTGAGTGCACAGCTCAACAAGCCCTAATAGAAAGAAAAAATACGGCGGCAACAAGCCTTATAAATAAACCTTTATAATAGATCGGAGCCTTTTTTTTCTCTCAAAAGAAATCTTAATTCCGATCAGTAGTTGAGTGACGATACCATAAACTTTTTCCGTCAACAAACACTGCAAACAAGATACATCAATCTGATCGTAAACCTTTTCACCTAACTTGGGAGCTTAGATATATGTGACACGAGTGATGCTTTCATACCTCACCGTCTATCTGTCAACCCATCTTTTGGAGCATATGTTAAGTATACATGGTTTCCTGTGACAGCACCGTCGGTCGTTGGACGGCAGGCATCCATCGTGCTTGCCCCCCACTGCCGTCTACATCATCGTCTTTCCGGGACACTAGCATCGGCTCTCCGTCGAGACAGACCACTCTATGCATCTGAGATCTTGGTGCGGGCATGATCGTCCAAGGACTAGACTCCACCTGTTCTTTACCTGCGAACTTCGCAGTGCTCGTATCCATACAGCCGATTACCTGTAGCAGAGATAGGCACCTCTGCCTATTTTATCTCCATATACGTATCAGTGAGTTGAATGCAACCAATTTTCTGTTGCGAGTGGTAGTGGAAAATAAAAGGGACGCGCGCGTCCTCACCTATGCAAGCTTGCTAATGAATATGATTGACTTAAATGAAACAGAGGTCAATGCACTTGCGCATGGTTTTGCACCTGATGCTGGTTTTGCGCCGATGCTGGTTTTGCCTGGATGTGCAACAGTTGTCTTGTTTGATTGTTAATTGCTGGGTGCTGGAGCCTGGGGTGGACTATTTAATTTCTCTGCATTGTTGCTTAGTGCAGCAGCAGCAGCACTTGGCAATGTGTAGCAGTGAGTGCACTCACTAGTTAGCCCACTTAGCATTAGCGTGATATTGAAAGACTATTGTCTCAATTTACTTGCTTTGATGTAATTCCTGGATTCCTGACTAGGGTTATCCTAGTCTATTTATTTATTGTGAGCGAGTTATTTTTTTGTACCCTTTTGTTGTTCATCCATTCCCTGTATCTGAGGTCTGAGCCATATGGTGGTGTGTGATTGAGTTCCTGTGTGCTGCTGTTAGCCGTTGATATGGCGGTGCCTGCTTATGTCTGTTCATATGTAGAATCTCTGACTGATGTATGTTTGGGAGAGAGAGAGATAGCAAGCACAAGGAAAATCTGACTGATGACAAACATATAATATATGCAGTGAACACGACACACGGCTATCTGATCACAAACCTTTTACGACTGTGCTGTGCGTGCATACCTCACCATCTTTCTATCCATCCCTATCTATTGCAATGTTTATTATCGTATATATAGATTTGGCTTGGTGTCTGTTCTCGGTGACACTGACACCGTCGGTCGGTGGTTGGATGGCAGACATGGCGTGCGCTTCCTCCATTGCCGTACGTCCACATCGATCGTCGCCACTTCCTCCATTAACTCCGTCGTCGGTCTCTCGATCTGAGACTGAGCCTGTACCTTCGTGTCTGCTCGGGGCCTTCCCTATCCTCGCGAAAACTGAACTGTGCCTTTCGCCAGCAGTTTCAGCAAGAAACTGAACTGAACTGAACTTCCCAGTCTATTTGAACCGGGGAACGTGGCCTTGTTGCATTTACAGAACTTCTTTGTCAGAACTTAGCGTGCATGTCCATGATGATCCTTGGCTCCCCGCCTACCGGAGGCAGAAGGGTCACCGGAGACCAGGAGGGGCAGGACAGAAGCAGCATGGAGCAACCGGACTAGCACGCCGACGGCTGGTTTTCCTGTCTTTTTTCTCTTGGCACATTGATAGGGGGACAGATCTGTATTTTTTTTTCACTTTGCCGGACCAGGAGGGGCAGGACAGAAGCAGCATGGAGCAACCGGACTAGCACGCCGACGGCTGGTTTTCCTGTCTTTTTTCTCTTGGCACATTGATAGGGGGGACAGATCTGTATTTTTTTTTCACTTTGCCGGTTCATTCTGATTAGGTGCATGGTTGTAAATGTTCCATCAACTCACCTTGTAGCTAGCTAAACTCTTGTATAAGATCTTTTCTTATACTTGATGTCTTTTCTTCCAAAAAAAATCATTTTAATTCATTTTTCTGGCGCCAGAGGGAACCCCCTGGCTTTTCTTCCACAGATGGCTCCGGCAGCCAAGCATACAATATTTCCCAAAGACGCATGGTATTACCGGCACTGGCTTGACCAGTTTTTTTTTTCAACAAGGCTTGACCAGTTCAGCTAACATCACGAAACCAAAAGGGACACAGAATATGAGTTGCAATGTCCATCCATCAACCAAGATAAAATGGGAGCTAGTTTCTCACAACTCACACACAAGTAGTAGTACATGCTAACAGGTCCATGTCAGGACAGAGGCCAGGGATTCAGTACGACATTGAACAACCAAATGTCTAGCTAGATTAAGTCCCGCGCATGTCCGGAGCAAAAGCTCTATGCTAAGATGCATTCCATATGCAGAAGACCGATGAGCTCAGCTTCCTATGGAAAGCAGGAACGGTCTAGTCTGTCCTCACGTCGACACGATATGCCCGAGAGATCTTGCATCGGCAAGCAGTATAGCCTTCAGCACGGGAAGTCTGTCCTCTTTTTCAGCAGTGGATCGTTACCTTCTTAAGGTGTCTGGCTTCAAACGACATTCCCTTAGCTGTGTAAATCGGCTGCTTTTTAAGAGTATAACATGTCAACAAGAATTCATGTCTTCGCTAAGTAAATAGACAAGGACAAATGCTGAGTGTCGTCAACCACCTTGAGCTTCAGACCAAGAATCTAAAGCATAGGAGAGTGCTCGAAGAAGCAAGCTAAAGGAGCAGATTTGTTGGAAAAACACCATTCTCCAAGGGAGAGACTTGTCAGATTGATGAACATTGGGCACCTTGGAGTCATTCTTTCGAATGCAACCTTCACATATGTAAAACAAAATAAGCACAGGTTTTAACGAAATAAATATTTCAGACATGTATAGAGATTAAGAAGCAGCCATACCTCTATTATTTCCAGAGTCTTCAATGACTGGTGAAATCTCAGGAAAATCAGGTGTGTTGTCTGCCAACTGCAGATTTTCCAAAGATGGGCATTCGGTGCTGAGCTGATCAAAGAAACTTGTAAATAACATTAATGAGCTTTATACTTCACAGATTTGAAGATGCAAAGTAGATAACTAGAGGGTCTAAGTAAAAAGCTTGTCATCTTGTACTTTCAGTGAATTCAATCGATTTAACTTTATCACGCCTGATGGCATGATCGATCCAATAGTTGGCCGCATAAATGGCAAAAGAGAGAAGTCAGAGAGTGTCCAATGTAGCATTAGCTATACCCTGCTGCTCAAACAAACTTTCTGCAAACTTGCTGAACTTTAATCTGTCCATATCAAAGTGATAAATATCCATATCAAGGTATGGCGCTGAAGTCCATAATGGACAGCATGTTCAGGATATCATGCTTGTGCGTACAACCTTATATGCTGGCATAAAGGACATGATATGATAGTATGCTCTCATGAAGGATGGTAATCCTGTCATCACAGCAAGGCTGCTCTTCATTTCCTATAGGAGCTTGATCAATTAGACACGCATCACAAGTTTGCTATTAGCTGCATGAATGATGAGGCATGCGACTCCAGGAAACAAATTTCTTTCTGAAAATGCATTTGAAGGACCCAATGACAGCAAAATGTGAATGATGTAAGCAAGAACTAAAATCATGAAGGGACATACATGTTGCTATTGATTACCACTAGATAGCACCCCCTGAAGATTACTCTGTGCCTGAATGATTTGACCTACAAATTCGTTGCAGAAACATCACAGCTGAGAGTTCAAACATTTGATAAAAACAACGCAATCTATTGTACAGCTTATAATCATAATCAGCCTGAAAATAAAAACACACACCAGATCTTTTAGCTTGCAGTCTAAATAGATATGCTTTCAACAGCTCAAGGAAAAAGAACATTAAAAGAAATAAACCTTCCTCCCATTCTGTGAAATGCAATATCAGTATTCACAAGGTATGCAGAAAGCATACTAAATACCATGCTTTAGAAGACATAATGGAATGAAAGTTGACTGAAGAATGAGCTGTACTTGCAGCGAGTACTTCAAAATATTTTCGCAAATATGCAGAAGGCTTGTGTATCATTTCATTGCTAGATAGGGTCGATAAAGAAAAATCCGTGCACATGAATGCACACATGATTGCTCATCCAAGCGGTAGCACGCACACACTAAACCCCAGGGAGAACTCCGCACACCCCTTTCATCCCCAGTCTGCTCCATGTCTGCGCATCGTCGTTGATAGTCTGCACTAGATACTTTCCACTCTTAATAAATATGAACTAGGAGAGAGAACTCTAACAAGCTATAAATTAAAAATGACAGAGGAAGATTTGTTTTCACAAATCTAATTGTTTTTCTGATTATACCTGGCATTAGTTTGCATTAGGCCTGCCAGTATTTTTAGAAAATAAAACATCATAACAAAATAAATGTGGAAGAGCACAAACACGGGTATGAAAACATAAACCCTTCACAACACAAAAATCTTCTTCCAGTAGTATGATACCTCCCACCATATGATGTTTCTTTATTCAGAATATGGTAGTAAATAACCATAACACACAGAAATAGAAGTACCAGCTTTTTTTCGCTCAGAATATTTCTATATTTGACAAAGGCAAAAAGAACATTCTGTTTCCGCAAATAAGTCCTGAAAAGGCTACGCCTGCTATCAACATCATCACAACATCCTGAAGAAGAATAAGCCACAGCTCCAATCAAAAGCAGTGATCAGTGAACATGTCCTCTTCTTGATCTTCAAGGACTTCACAAAAGGTGAATTATGTTCTCACCTTGAACAACACTAAAATTTTCCATCGATCCATCACATCCATATACATCTATGACACCCAGGAGCATGTAGAAACCAAAAATACAAATATGGCAATGCAAATTTGAAGCGTGAGCAGGATGATACACTAGCAAACAACTAGCAAATGGAACAGCCAGGGGGCGGGGAGAGACAGTTCTCATAGCGTTGACATGTGAGACTCACGAGTCTCTTTACTGATTTGGTACATCCAGTCATTGGCACCACCAGCACCTCCTCCAACAAAGACCACCTCCATGGTACCCAGGTTCAAACTATGGATTCCTTCAGGACTAGTGGTCCAAGAGAAGCTGCATGCGGATATTATGGGCTGCCTCAGGGGTTGGCATGTATGACATGTAGAGCAAGGTCGTATGACCACTCCAATGACACTTGTCAGCGAAAAGGGACAAAAGTTCATTATGAACAATTCACACTGCTTCACACTACTTTGTCACCTTTTCCCTTATAATGTGAAGGTTGCAAAGCTGGCTTCCCGAGCGTTATTTGGCGAGGTGGGTGGCAGTCCACTTCATTCTCCACTGGGCAGTAGACCCCGCCCCACGTATTAGATATTGAGAAAAAAAATGAAAACCTCCGTTTTTCCCACCCCCACTTAACTCTACTTGTGTTTCTTCCCGTTCTGATTACATTCCAGGGAAGGGAAGTATTTGTGTGTCGTTTGGTGTGACGTGGCATTTATGTCAAGCGTTTTGCCCACCACATTCCTTCTTAGAAGGTTTTGTGTGACATGGCATCCATATCAAGCTAGGAACAACGGAAAGAAACAGAAATAGAGGGGTGGGGGCGGAAAATAGAGGTTTCCATTTTTTGCTCAATATCTAAGATGTGGGGTTTGCTGCCCTGAACGATGTAGGAAAGTTGACGATTTGCCAATCACCTCGCCAAATAACACTCGTGAAGCCAACTTTGGAACCTCCCCATTATAAGGAAAAAGGGCACGAACAAATGTGGAACAGTGTGAACTGTACGTAATGTTTGTACTCTTCCGCTGAGAAATAACTGTCATTAGCGTGGCCATACAACCTTGCTACACATGTTATACATGCCGACCCTGAGCCAGCCCATAATAGTCACATCCAGCTTCTCCTTTTGGTCCACCAGTCCGGAAGAAAGCCATAGTTCGAACCTGGTTGCCATGGAGGTGGTCTTTGATGGAGAAGTTACTGACGATGCCAATGACCGGAGCTCCCAAATCAGGAAAGAGATTCGCGAGTCTCACATCTCACCGTTGTGAGCACCGTCTCTCTTCTCCCCTTGGCCGTTGATTTGCTAGTTGTTTGGTGGTATATCATACTGCTCGCACTTCAAATTCTCATTGTTATGTCCGTAATTTTGGTTTCTGCATGCTACTGGGCTTGATAGATGTATGTGGGTGTGATGGATTGGTGGAAAATTTGGTATTGTCCAGATGAGAGCCTATTTCGCCTTTTGTGAAGTCCTTAAAATCAAGCAGAAGACATGTTCATTGACCACAATTTTTGATTGGCGCGGAATTCAAACAAGGTTCATGCAACGAGCTCAGGTATCTATACAGGCTCGGTCCCTCTATCATCAAGCAATACCTTCACTCATGCACAGCTAGACAGTGGTCAAGCTGCGGATCCAATGTCATCATTGATGTTCCACATGAAATAGGAAACAATGGTATTACTGAGGTTAGGGCTGCCTGTGGCAGTCACCAATTAGTGCATAGTTAATTCCCTCCCACCCATGGTAATCCATATTATACTTGCCGTCCAGTCAGTTATATTCTTATGTAGTGAACTCTTGTGCCTTGCCCTAGTATTACATAAATACTCTACTGGATATCTGAGATTTCCCCGGATAAGGTGCAAAGCCCGATCATGTGATAAGTCACAGACTAGTAGCCAGAAGCACTCCTGTTTTAAGCTTTAACATACTTAACAGCATATCAAGATCCATAAAAAGTCAATGAAAGATTACAGAAATGGAATATACCTGGTTAACAGCTACTGCAAAAACAATACTCTCTGATCCGGCAGCAACATCCAGAAGATATTGCTAGCAACATCCAGTGCGATTTATCGGACTCATCTGGTGACAGTGCCAGCATCAGAGCCTCAGATCTGTGCAGATAATATTAAAAAGCAATGAGATATGTTATACATCTCGTGCACTTCCAAGTTCAAACAACAGCACTCCAAATAATGTGATAATATATGATGTGCGCCGAGTGAGCAGCCAGGAACATGTAGGGTGTGTGTGTGTGTAAGAAAAAAAACCAATTCAAGTTGCATACATTTATAAGAAACGCTTAATGGAAATAAGACGATATATAGGTCAAACTAATAACTGAGTACAATCATATAAATCACTGTTTGGGTATCAAATCAACATGTATCCACGCAAAATGGTTTGCAGGTAGCCAACTTAATGTGTCAGGCTATATACTTTCCACTCTGAATAAATATGAACCTGGAGAGAGAAGAAGTCTAACAAGCTATAAATTAAAAATAACAGAGGAAGATTTGTTTTCAAGTTATAGCCTGTTAGTTTGTACTAGGCCTGCCAGTTAATGGTTTGACTATGGCGGAAGTCTGAACTGTCAGAATGGGCTAGTATTTTTAGAAAATAAAACGGCGACATAAGGAAATAAATGTCGAAAGAGCACAGATGCAGGTATGAAAACATAAACCCTTCACAACACAAAAATCTTCTTCCGGTAGTAGGATACCTCCCACCATATACTGTTTCTTCATTGAGAATATGGTAGTAAATAACCATAACACACAAAGAATAGAAATAGCAGCTTTTCTTTGCTCAGAAAATTTCTATATTTGACAAAGGCAAAATAGAAACTCCGCCTATGTTGTCTCAGCATAGCCGTTCCCAAGCCCGGGTAAAGGAGGAGGGTTGTGATAGGCTTGTCAAGCCAACGTAAAAACTCAGCCACTCTTATGGAGATGAAACCCAAAAGATTTTCATCGGGGCGTAACCCTCTCATCGACGCGCCACATCAGAACCCGGGTGTGGTGTCAAATGGCCAAGGGCCGGGCCGTCACCCCCGCGGTGACGTGCTGTATCTTGATCTGGATACGGTGTCAAGTGAGCGAGGATCGGGTCGCCGCATCCTTAGTGGCGCGCTACATCGGCGCCCGGATGTATTTTCGTACACACATCTTTTGAATTCTTTAACAAAATTCGTTGATAGTCTGCACTAAATACTTTTGAGTTCGTTGATAGTCTGCACTAGATACTTTCCACTCTTAATATGAACTAGGAGAGAGAAGAAGTCTAACAAGCTATAAATTAAAAATGACAGAGGAAGATTTGTTTTCACAAATCTAATTGTTTTTGTGATTATACCTGGCTTTAGTTTGTATTAGGCCTGCCAGTATTTTTAGAAAATAAAACAGCGACAAAACGAAATAAATGTAGAAGAGCACAAACGCAGATATGAAAATATAAACCCTTCAAAACACAAAAATCTTCTTCCAGTAGTATGATAGCATATGATGTTTCTTTATTCAGAATATGGTAGTAAATAACCATAACACACAGAAATAGAAGTACCAGCTTTTTTTCGCTCAGAATATTTCTATATTTGACAAAGGCAAAAAGAACATTCTGTTTCCGCAAATAAGTCCTGAAAAGGCTACGCCTGCTATCAACATCATCGCAACATCCTGAAGAAGAATAAGCCACAGCTCCAATCAAAAGCAGTGATCAGTGAACATGTCCTCTGCTTGATCTTAAAGGACTTCACAAAAGGTGAATTATGTTCTCACCTTGAACAACACTAAAATTTTCCATCGATCCATCACATCCATATACATCTATGACACCCAGGACATGTAGAAACCAAAAATACAAATATGGCAATGCAAATTTGAAGCGTGAGCAGGATGATACACTAGCAAACAACTAGCAAATGGAACAGCCAGGGGGCGGGGAGAGACAGTTCTCATAGCGTTGACATGTGAGACTCACGAGTCTCTTTACTGATTTGGTACATCCAGTCATTGGCACCACCAGCACCTCCTCCAACAAAGACCACCTCCATGGTACCCAAGTTCAAACTATGGATTCCTTCAGGACTAGTGGTCCAAGAGAAGCTGCATGCGGATATTATGGGCTGCCTCAGGGGTTGGCATGTATGACATGTAGAGCAAGGTCGTATGACCACTCCAATGACACTTGTCAGCGAAAAGGGACAAAAGTTCATTATGAACAATTCACACTGCTTCACACTACTTTGTCGCCTTTTCCCTTATAATGTGAAGGTTGCAAAGCTGGCTTCCCGAGCGTTATTTGGCGAGGTGGGTGGCAGTCCACTTCATTCTCCACTGGGCAGTAGACCCCACCCCACGTATTAGATATTGAGAAAAAAAAATGAAAACCTCCGTTTTTCCCACCCCCACTTAACTCTACTTGTGTTTCTTCCCGTTCTGATTACATTCCAGGGAAGGGAAGTATTTGTGTGTCGTTTGGTGTGACATGGCATTTATGTCAAGCGTTTTGCCCACCACATTCCTTCTTAGAAGGTTTTGTGTGACATGGCATCCATATCAAGCTAGGAACAACGGAAAGAAACAGAAATAGAGGGGTGGGGGTGGAAAATAGAGGTTTCCATTTTTTGCTCAATATCTAAGATGTGGGGTTTGCTGCCCTGAACGATGTAGGAAAGTTGATGATTTGCCAATCACCTCGCCAAATAACACTCGTGAAGCCAACTTTGGAACCTCCCCATTATAAGGAAAAAGGGCACGAACAAGTGTGGAACAGTGTGAACTGTACGTAATGTTTATACTCTTCCGCTGAGAAATAACTGTCATTAGCGTGGCCATACAACCTTGCTACACATGTTATACATGCCGACCCTGAGCCAGCCCATAATAGTCACATCCAGCTTCTCCTTTTGGTCCACCAGTCCGGAAGAAAGCCATAGTTCGAACTTGGTTGCCATGGAGGTGGTCTTTGATGGAGAAGTTACTGACGATGCCAATGACCGGAGGTCCCAAATCAGGAAAGAGATTCACGAGTCTCGCATCTCAGCGTGTGAGCACCATCTCTCTTCTCCCCTTGGCCGTTTGATTTGCTAGTTGTTTGGTGGTATATCATATTGCTCGCACTTCAAATTCTCACTGTTATGTCCGTAATTTTGGTTTCTGCATGCTACTGGGCTTGATAGATGTATGTTGGTGTGATGGATTGGTGGAAAATTTGGTATTGTCCAGATGAGAGCCTATTTCGCCTTTTGTGAAGTCCTTAAAATCAAGCAAAAGACATGTTAAAAAAAAAGGGCAACCTGGTGCATGTAGCTCCCGCTTGCGCAGGGTCCAGGGAAGGGTCCGACCACTTTGGGTCTATAGTACGCAGCCTTTCCCTACATTTCTGTAAGAGGCTGTTTCCAGGACTTGAACCCATGACCTCATGGTCACAAGGCAGCAGCTTTACCACTGCGCCAAGGCTCCCCTTCAAGCAAAAGACATGTTCATTGACCAAAATTTTTGATTGGCCCAGAACTCAAACAAGGTTCATGCAACGAGCTCAAGTATATATACAGACTCGATCCCTCTATCATCAAGCAATACCTTCACTCATGCACGGCTAGACAGTGGTCAAGCTGCGGTTCCACATGAAATAGGAAACAGTGGTATTACCGAGGTGAGGGCTGCCTGTGGCAGTCATCAATTAGTGCACAGTTAATTCCCTCCCACCCATGGTAATCCACATTATACTTGCCAGACAGTTGTATTCTTATGTAGTGAACTCTTGTGCCTTGCCCTATTATTACATAAATACTCTACGGGATATCCGAGATTTCCCCGGATAAGGAGCAAAGCCTGATCATGTGATTTAAGTCACAGACTGGTAGCCAGAAGCACTCCTTTTTCAAGCTTTATCATACTTCACAGCATATGATTGGAGTATCAGCAAAGAGCTAGCTATGGACAGGGGTGCGTGGAAGCTTGCAATCCACGTGCCAGAGCCATGAGTTGGTTGCAAGATCTTATGGGTTTCACCTCTAGCCTACCCCAACTTGTTTGGGACTAAAGGCTTTGTTGTTGTTGTTGTTGTTGTTGTTGTTGTATACTTCACAGCATATCAAGATCCATAAAAAGTCAAATGAAAGATTACAGAAATGGAATATACCTGGTTAACAACTACTGCGAAAACAACTCTATCTTATCTGGCAGCAACATCCAGTGCAATTTCTCGGACTCATCTAGTGACAGTGCCAGCATCAGAGCCTCAGATATGTGCAGATAATATTAAAAGGCAATGAGATATGTGATACATCTCATGCACTTCCAAGTTCAAACAATAGCATTCCAAATAACGTGATAATATATGATGTGAGCCGAGTGAGCAGCCAGGAACATGTAGTGTGTGTGTGTGTAAGAAAAAAAAAACAATGGAAGTTGCATACATTTACAACAAACGCTTAATGGAAATAAGAAGATATATAGGTCAAACTAATAACTGAGTACAATCATATAAATCACTGTTTGGGTATCAAATCAACATGTTGTGTCCACACAAAATGGTTTGCAGGTAGCCAACTTGCGTCAGGCTATATACTTTCCACTCTGAATAAATACTCCCTCCGTCCGAAAATACTTGTCATCAAAATGGATAAAAAGGGATGTATCTAGAACTAAATTACGTCTAGATACATCCCCTTTTATTCATTTTGATGACAAGTATTTCCGGACGGAGGGAGTATGAACCTGGAGAGAGAAGAAGTCTTAACAAGCTATAATTTAAAAATAAGAGGCAGATTTGTTTTCAAGTTATAGCCTGTTAGTTTGTACTAGGCCTGCCAGTTAATGGTTTGACTATGGTGGAAGTCTGAACAGTCAGAATGGGCTAGTATTTTTAGAAAATAAAACGGCGACAGAAGTCAAAATATGTCGAAGAGCACAGACGCAGGTATGAAAACATAAACCCTTAACAACACAAAAATCTTCTTCCAGTAGTAGGATACCTCCGACCATATAATGTTTCTTCATTGAGAATATGATAGTAAATAACCATAACACACAAAAGAATAGACGTACCAGCTTTTTTTTGGTCAAAAAATTTCTATATTTGACAAAGGCAAAATAGAACATGTCCTGAAAAGGATATGCCTGCTACCAACAGCACGCAAGATCGTGAATAATAATAAGCCACAGCTCCAATCAAAAGCTGTGATCAATGAACATGTCCTCTGCTTGATCTTAAAGGACTTCACAAAAGGTGAAATATGCTTTCATCTTGACAACACCAAATTTTTCCATCAAACCTATGACATCCACATACATCTATGTCGCCCAGGGGCATGTAGAAACCAAAATTACATATATAGCAATGCAAATTTGAAGTGCGGGCAGGATGATACACTAGCAAATGAAACGGCCAGGGGGGAGAAGATAGATAGTTCTCATAGCACTGACATGTGAGACTCACGAGTCTCTTTCCAGATTTAGGACATCCAATTGTTGGCACCGCCAGCACCTCCACCTCCATTGAAGACCACCTCCATGGCAACCAGGTTCAAACTATGGACTCCTCAAGGACTTGTGGTCCAAGAGAAGAAGTTGGATGTGAGTATTATGGGCTGGCTCAGGGGTCGGCATGTATGACATGTGGAGCAACGTCATATGACCACGCTAATGCCACTTATTTGTCAGCAAGAAAGTACTAAAGTTCATTACGAACAGTTCACACTGCTTCACACTACTTTGTCGCCTTTTTCCTTATAATGTGGAGGTTGTAAAGCTGCTTCCCGAGCATTATTTGGCGAGGTGGGTGGCAGGTCGTCAACTTTTCCACTTCATTCTCCACTGGGCAATAGACCCCACATATTACATATTGAGAGAAAAATGGAAATCTCCCTTTTTCCCACCGCCACCGCACACTACTGTTTCTTCCCGTTCTGATTACATTCTAGGGAAGGGAAGTATTTGTGCTGTGGTTTGGTGTGAAGTGGCATTTATGTCAAGTGTTTAGCCACCACATTCCCTGTTAGGTGGTTTTGTGACATGGCATCCATATCAAGCTAGGAACGACGGGAAGAAACATTAGTGGGTGGACTGGAAAACAGAGGTTTCCATTTTTTTTCTCAATATCTAATGTGTGGAGTCTACTACCAAGTGGAGAATGATGTGGAGAAGTTCACGATTTGCCAGCCACCTCGCCAAATAACGTCATGAAGCCAGCTTTGGAACCTCTCATTATAAGGAAAAAGGCGACAAACTAGTGTTAAGCAGTGTGAACTGTTCATAATGAACTTTTGGACTTTTTCCCTGATAAATAAGGGGCATTGGCATGGCCATGTGACCTTGCTCCATATGCCATACATGCCGACCCCGAGCCAGCCCATAATACTCACATCCAGCTTATCCTTTTATTGGACCAGTCTAGAAGGAAACCATAGTTTGAACCTGGGTGCCATGGAGGTGGTGTTTGATGGAGCAGGAGGTGCTGGCAGTGCCAACGACTGGAGGTACCAAATCAGAAAAGAGATTCGCGAGTCTCACATCTCAGCGTTCTGAGCACCGTCTCTGTCATCCCCCCTGGTCGTTTGATTTGCTAGTTGTTTGTTAGTATATCATCATGCTCACACTTGAAATTCACATTGCTATGTCCATAATTTTGGTCTGTGCATGCTACTGGTGTGATAGATGTATGTGTATGTGATGGATCGGTGGAAAATTTGGTGTTGCCAGGTGAGAGCATATTTCACCTTTTATGAAGTCCTTAAAGATCAAGCAGAAGGCATGTTCATTGATCACAGTTTTTCACTACAGTTGCGGCTTATTCTTCAAGATCTCGCGATGATGTTGATAGCAGGCGTAGCCTTTTCAGGACTTATTTGTGAACACAGAATGTTCTACTTTGCCTATGCCAACTATAGAAATATTTTTGAGAAAAAAACAAGTAGTAGTATTGGTACCATACTTGTGTTATGGTTATTTACTACCATATTTTGAATGAACAAACATTATATGGTGGTACGCGTTGCACAACCCACATGTGACCATTGGATGTCAAGATGACACCGGAGACCTACGAAGGGCATGGTAGCTAGGAGGATGCCTGAGGCAGTGACCCTATACTATGATGGTCGTATGTGTGATGAGTGTTGTCAATGTCACATGGTTCTAGGAGTGCATGTTTGTTCACCACAAATATTAGGTCAGTTGAATCCCGCTCCTAATCACGACTTCGGTTTCTCTCGCCGTTAACATAGGCGGTACTTGCGTTGTGGTGCTTTGTGAAGCATCTTTTGTGCTCCTTTGGGAGTATGTGATGGTCTTCCCGCCCTCCTTGGGTGGGTCATGCCGGATCTGGTTTGCTAGGTGGAGGGGGAGAAGAATTCAATGGGTGGAGGGGGCAAGAAGGATTTTGCGCTCCTTTGGGAGTATGTGATGGTCTTCCTGCCCTCCTTGGGTGGGTCATGCCGGATCTGGTTTGCTAGGTGGAGAGGGAGAAGGATTTGACGGGTGAAGGGGGCAAGAAGGATTCGGTGCGGCAGAGTGTTTTTTTAACAACATTCATTTAGTGCGTCGTTGGTGCGTTTGTTTTGTGATTTCCATCACATTGACGACCGGTGGAGGGTTTGTGGCCTTTGTATCCGGTTTCCCCTAATTAACCGGGCAACTCTTTTCTTCCATATGGAATGCAGGAACCCACTGCCCGTGTCGAGTTGTTACTTGAAAAATAGCTAGCTTGACATGAAACTGAGGGACTACTCCTTGAACTGTTGTACAATCAACAACATATGTGCATGGTTAAAACCATGGCAAATAATGGTTTGAATACATGTGAGGATCAGATAACTGATCATACCCTTGTTACTCTCAAGTGGATATATCCCTGAGAGAGATAATACAAGACTCATTGCAATCAAACCTTCTAAATCTTATATGATAGAACGAATGACGGGAACAACAAATGCAGGGAGAGGAAAGGCAGAGAGGTGACCAAGTGAGTGAGTAAAGAAGCTAAGCAAACTTCCCAAATTACACTCCCATACTCCCATGGTGATGCAAGGCTCTTTAGAAGTCGTGTTGCAAGGAGTAATTAACTGGCTAGAAAGGCTTCATCAAGATCGTCTATTCACATATCAAACAAGTTGCGAAGCGAAAGCATTGAACATTTGGAGCTACAACTTAGTGGGCGACACAAAGAAGTTGGAAACGACATATAGCAATACAACTTAAACTTTAATAAAATGAGAAATATAGTTACCTTCTTCAAAACAAATAGAAAAGAGAAAACTTTGTGTGTGCCATTCAAACTTCACTAAGAAATTAAAAGACGGTGACATTCCCTAACTCTTATTACCGTGTAGGACATGGAGGTTCCGGTGTGCGCCATTCATTTTCTTTTTCTCCCATGTGACCTCTAACTCGTATTACTGTGCCTGGCATGGAAATGTTGTGTATTATACACAATGGCCTACTAAAACCATATACAGTGTACTAGAATGTTGTGTATGCCGCATGTAAATATTGTGTGTGCCGGCTGAGCAGGTGAGCAATGCAACAACAAATAGATGCACAAAGAGTACACTGTTCTACATAGATGAGGGAATATCAGGTGTATGTATGCGTGCACATGCGCGCCTCCGGGCCAAATGGGAACAGCAAATAACATGGCGACCTTGCTCCACTATAATCCTTTTCGGAAAAAAATTATGGTCGATTGCAACCTAATACTCCCTCCATTCCATCAATGTCAATCAATTGTGGTGTCACTCAGGACCTTCACGGACCAAGGCCGCTAGGCTGAGAATGCCTTATCGCCATCGGATCATGGTAGGCATGCCATAGGGTGTATCCGGGACAAAACCAAGTCTGCCTAGAGAACAAGAACGAGCAGTCTGACATGATGTGTTGCATCATTTCCGGTAGCATACATGCCAGCTAGTGCAGCAATCTAGTAGCAGTTTTGGCACGCAAGCAAGGTGAAGAATTTGATGGGCTAGGCGTCCATGACTTCTCAGTAAGCTTCCGATGCTGGGCCCAGAACGAGCCTTGGTACAGGGCTGAGTTGCTAGTCGTGTTATCGTGTATCAACAAACACTAAAGGAGGTAGTCTGGCTCGCCATGCAGCTGAAAGTCACGGAGGGCGAGCTTGACACTTTGAACTCTGTCTTTTTTTTTGGAAGACTATGAACTCTGTCAATTGTACCGAGTGCTATCGAAGTTAGCTCTTCAGTCTTCAGTACCAGAAAAGTCGGCATGGTTAAAATCATTCTCGTGAAAGGAACAAGGAGTGATTGATGTCAAAATCCTTTCATAAGCTCCCCACAGGCAGCAGCAGTTGCCGGCGATTTATAGTTAACTTTTGTAAATGTGTTGGGTCCAGAACTCAAACAAGGTTCATGCAACGAGCTCAGGTTCATGCAACGAGCTCATGTTTACAGTTAACTTTTGTAAATGTGTTGGGTCCAGAACTCAAACAAGGTTCATGCAACGAGCTCAGGTATACAGGCTCGGTCCCTCTATCATCAAGCAATACCTTCACTCATGCATGGCTAGATAGTGGTCAAGCTGTAGATCCAATGTCATCGTTGATGTTCTACATGAAATAGGAAGCAGTGGTATTACTGAGGTGAGGGCTGCCTGTGGTAGTCACCAATTAGTGCATGGTTAATTCCCTCCCACCCATGGTAATCCACATTATACTTGCTGTCCAGTCATTTATATTCTTATGTAGTGAACTCTTGTGCCTTGCCCTATTATTACACAAATACTCTACTTGATATCCGAGATTTCCCCGGATAAAGTGCGAGGCCCAGATCATGTGATAAGTCACATACTAGTAGCCAGAAGCACTCCTGTTTTAAGCTTTAACATACTTAACAGCATATCAAGATCCATAAAAAGTAAATTAGAGATTACAGAAATGGAATATACCTGGTTAACAGCTACTGCGAAAGCAATACTCTCTGATCTGGCAGCAACATCCAGAAGATATTGCTAGCAACATCCAGAAGATATTGCTACCAACATCCAGTGCGATTTCTCAGACTCATCTGGTGAAAGTGCTAGCATCAGAGCCTCAGATCTGTGCAGATAATATTAAAAAGTAATGAGATATGTGATACATCTCGTGCACTTCCAAGTTCAAACAATAGCAGTCCAAATAATGTGATAATATATGATGTGCGCCGAGTGAGCGGCCAGGAACATGTAGGTTGTGTGTGTGTAAGAAAAAAAACCAATGCAAGTTGCATACATTTACACCAAACGCTTAATGGAAATAAGAAGATATATAGGTCAAACTAATAGCTGAGTACAATCATATAAATCACTGTTTGGATATCAAATCAACATGTTGTATTCACACAAAATGGTTTGCAGGTAGCCAACTTAATGTGTCAGGCTATATACTTTTCACTCTGAGAACCTGGAGAGAGAGAAGACCAACAAGCTATAAATTAAAAATAAAAGAGGAAGATTTATTTTTACATTATAGCCTGTTAGTTTGTAGTAGGCCTGCCAGTTAATGGTTTGACTATGGTGGAAGACTGAACTGTCAGAATGGGCTAGTATTTGTAGTATGTATGCGTGCACGTGCATGCACACACACAAATCTCAAGCCTCCGGACCAAATGGGAACAGCAAATAGCATGGATGGAAGAGGTACGTAATTGTATACACGAACTACAAACGCAACCAAATATCGGTGGAAGCTTCGTGGCCTTTGTATCTGGTTTAACTGGGCAACTCTTTTTCCATATGGAGATGCAGGAAGCCCCTGGCCCTGTCGAGTTGGTACTTGAAAAATAGCTAGCTTGACATGAAACTGAGGGACTACTTGATCAGCTCTACAATCAACACCATATGCACCTGGTTAAAATCATAGCTTGACATTAAACTGAGGGACTACTTGCCGCAGAGTTCCATCGCCCACTATCTGCACAACCTCCCCCCTTCTCCTCGCTATCTGCTCTTCCCCCTTCCCCGTCTCCTTCGGCTACCTGCGCAAGTACGCCACCGAGGCCGTTGATGCCCCAACGTCTCTCCTATCTCCTCTCTTTCCTTCTACAGCAGGCCCACCGCCCACCACCACCACATTCCCCTCGTCATTCCCGTCCCCCCCAACGGCGACTTCTAGAAGTATGCCGCCGCCTGCGATCTGCTCAACTCTGAGGCCATGACGCCACCTACTGCTATTTCCCCTTCCCGGCCGACGCGCTCCACCCCCTATTCTGGTGTGATAGTTGATGTGGAGGTGCTACTGCCTTTCCTTGCCAAAACTTATCCTGCCCAGCCCTTGGCGCCTCCCGAATTCACTATTTTCTGCCACCAAGTCCGTGCCTTTTTGGAACCGTCCAGAAACCAGGTGGGTATGCAGATGGGACTCATACTGCCCGAACTAAGCCCAAGAAGCCATACACTGGTCACACTCTCACACATTGAGATCAAACAGAGTGTGAGGAGGTAGGATTCGCTGCCCTTCTCGTTTTGATCTGCTCGTCAAGGACCAAGGTATGGTGGTCTGACGAAGATTAAAATCTCATATATCTGACTATCTCTCAACAACTCTTGTTTCATTTCTGTCGGGCAATCCTTACTTGTGCAAATGCAGAGATTAAAGCATTAGTGGTAACATAGAGAACTGTCTTCTATGCCCAAGTCACCACTTCTTGTGAAATAAAACTTTAAGTATTAAAAGGAATCCCAAGCGTTGAATAAAACTTTTAGATTTATAAGTGCAGCATGCTTCATACTTCATCATTCTGGACATTTTTGCTGTGAATGTATTTTGTTTTCCCACCACCGGCTGCAAGTTATGAATCGTATATGGGTCCTGCTTGTTATGATAGGCTCTTGTGAAATGCTGTGAAATTTTGATTCTGTTTGGGTTTGTACTTTTTGGCTACCACACCTATGCATATCACTTGTTTTATCCGTATTGCTTACCAGATGATGATAAGATTTATCATGTGGAATTTCAGATCTGAGTCGCAACTCATTTAGTGGTATGCTCACGTCGTTAAGTGCTTGGAGCAAGGAGAAAGCTCGAAAGGTAAATCATTAGTCGAAACCGTGTGCCTATAAAATCTATATGTGTCTTTGAATTGTTTTTTTAGTAGTTGCCTTTGTTACTCTTTCTGTTCAGATAAAAACAGATGATGCCTACAACAGGTCGTTTTGTCATCAGCACCTCTCCTTTGCTTGGTAGCTCCAGTCCAATTTTTCAGGCTGCACCCTGGATATTTATTTCCATGCTGTCTGTTATCGACATTTTTTTTTGCAGAAACCTGGTTGATGTAAGAAGTTACAAGTATGTGAACTCATCCCTTCTATATACATATGTTTCAAAATCATTTTTTACTTGACATTTGGTTTTTTTGCTCTGTACAATGTTCTGCAACTGTTGTCCATTGTTTTTTTCCTTTGCCTAATTATACTACAGACCTCTACATGCTCCTTGTTTTGCCGGTCTAAATATACAGGAGACTATATATATGATGTATTGATTGTCCGATGTACTTTTAGGTGAGAAGATTAAGTACTGGTTGTCTGATGTTCTTTTAGGTGAGAACATAGATGAGCTTAACTATTCAGTCAAACACTTGTACTTCAATCTTGTTTCTTTGTTCTGGAAGCATTTATAAGTGTGTGCTCAGGCTATATAATATGTTTGTCATTTGGATATATTAATTGCTGCCATTTACCTTCACATTTAAGTCTGGTTTGCCTAATATACTAGCACAAAGTGAGCTGAATCCTTGGATAAAAGGTAACATAATAGCTTGTTTTGCTTTCTAGAGCTGTTCCAAGGAAAGCAACAGTTCCGTTGAAGTAGTTACTCTAAGGCTGTACATGATAATATGTACTGAAAATCGATGGCTGTGCCAGTGATTTGGGAGATTTGGCGTGAGCGCAATCGCCGCATTTTTCACAAATTAGAGTTGTTAGCTTGCCATTGACGAAGCCAATGTTGGAAGAATACCGGCGCACGACACATCATTCAGTAATAGTAATCTAGCTTGGTGGTCCTCGGGGATTCTGTGTGTTTCTCCTCTGCCTTTCCGGTGTTTTGTACATTGTTCACTCATGTCAATAAAATCAAAGTTGTCTGGTGCAATTGCCAAATGTTTATGGATAGATTTTCTATTTGTCACATTTTCTGTGTCCCCTCAATATGAGAGAGCAATGAGAAAACTGTGACGAGTCTTCTGCAAGTTGAAAATGTGGAAGAAAATGTTTGGCTTGGACAAGGGGGTTTATTAGTTGGAAACCATGTGTTTGATTTTGCTCAGTGTGTATCTATCAATGATATAACATCACATTGATCAAGATCTTGGTACATCTTTTATTGTTCACTAGGCTGCTGACCCTTGAGTAAACAATGTTCCACGAGATCTCTTGTAATTCCGTGGCGCAGCACGGGCATCTTACTAGTTACTTGCTAATACGTATCTCACTAGAGAACTTAAATCAAAACTGTGGATGTGATCTCACCTAGTAGTGCCAGGAGAGCGACTCCGCAATGTGGCCCTCGTGCTGGCCGGCGGCGAAGCGGCCACCTCTGCCGAAACTTGTATGATTGGCCTTCCTGTGCATCCATCTCCATGTCCAAGTGTCCAGGTCGCCAGCACGGTTGCTGAGGGACATGGACTGACGGACGGCGCCATCGCTAGCGCATCTGGATCTCCTCACCGGCCCACTCCTCCCGTTTCTACCCCGCCCGACAGAGGCACGGCGGCCGGGCGTCGAGGGTGCGGGGAGGGGAGGGGGGAGAGCTGTTCGTTGGATTGGTGGGCACGGTCGTCGTCGCCGACTTCAGAGACGCGGCGCCGCAGGAGACCGCGGGAGTAGGACGCAAACGCCAGCGCGAGAGAGGGGAGAAACTAAACTGGGCGGTACAAGCGGCGTGGTGACGACGGCTGGAGGAGTGGCGGCGGCCGGCGGCGGGGGTTGGTTGGTGAAGGGGAGGGAGGAAACACAAAATCAAACCCTCGATACAGGGACCCTTCGAAGAATTGGGAATTTGTACGCTACAATAACCCTAGAACTGGATACCGATTCACTCCACAGAAGAGAGCTTATAGTGACATATAAACAGTACTTCCTCCGTCTCATAATATAAGCGTTCTTATATTTTGGGACAGAGGGAATACTAATCAGCGATTAAAAAAATACGCCTAGTAATCAGTGATCTAAAAAACAGTAATCAGTGGACTGGTGAACCACTATTACGACAAGTTAATCCTCGTGCTTAGGCAACTCAGCACACAAGCCGCAGATCCACGTCCAAGCTTTCCGACCGTGCGATCTTTATAACCCGGCTCAAGCGGTATGCTTAAGATAACTGAATAAATCGACAGTACGCTTCACAAAATTGAATAATTTGTCAGCTGCAACTGAGCCTTTAGTACATGACAGTCGGAACAGAATCTTTGGGCGCAAACGAGATCTCTAACGTAAAGCCAATTACTGATGAAGGGCGTAGTACGACCAGCGCCGTTCATCTAGCATCCGATGATGCGCACTGTAAACTACAGCCAGCAATTGAATCAAGCGAGCCCAATTAGTCCACAAACACCGATGTAACTCAGTCCAGCGTGATGGTAGAGGAAAAAGGCGCGAGAACAGAAAAAAGGACGTGCAAGCAGGCAGAACGGCGTGAGATCACGATGGAAAAAGGCCGCCTTCCCTTCGCTGAAGATAACTATCGCCATCGGGAAGAGCTGCCCTCATCTTTGATTTTGTGCGTATGTCTCAGTATTTTGTCTTCCTCTCTGTTGTCTTCCTCATGAAGGGGTCATACAATTAGATCAATCTTTCAAGCTTTCCCTTTTTGTCATGAAAGAAATTGATGGTTGAAATTTGATGTACAACCGATGCCATACCATCAAAAAAGGCAGCCTTGGTGAGGGAATCGATCTTGGAGGTGACGAGTTGCCTGCTCTTCAATGTTATTCGTACGTCTCTATATTTTGTCCTTCTATTGCAGTCTTCTTAATGAAGGACCACTAAAATTAATTGATTTTCCATCATCAGATTGCTTTGAACTCGATCAAATTGTCCCTTTTGTCATGAAAGAAACTGCCGATTGAAATATATTTTATATAACTGAGATGGAAGAACAGCCTGACAGAGAAAATGCTAGCACAGGGCGCCTTGATTCCAATATGTAAGTATTACAAAATCATTTTCTTACTTGTATGCCATCAGATAGATTTTAGTTGTCCCAAGTATTACTGCTTTCAGTATTCTTGGTTTTAATGTTTTCGGTATTATTGTTACTTCTTGTGTGCCATCTTTTTTTTCAGTATTATTGGTACTAATATCTTCTCTACATTGTTCATGTCCACTGCTCATGTTATTTTTCCTATTGTAGAACTATACTGTCTGGTTTGGTACCTCATGTCGGCATGGAATTTAATAATTCGGATGAGGCTTGGGCATTTTGGCTTAGCTATAGTGGATAGGAGGGTTTTGAGGTACAAAGACAAAAGATCATCCAATGGCAAGATTACATCATGTAGATTTGTTTGTGCAAATGAGGGACTTCAATAGCAAGACAAAAGGGATCATTTAACCAAGTATCCTCGTGTTGAAACTAGAACTAAATGTCTAGTCTACATACACCTGCCGGTTGGACAGAAAGAAGGAAAATCAGCAAGTGTCTGAGTTGGTTTTGAAACACAATCACACACTACACCTGCCGGAGACCTTACATTTGATGGTGTCACAAAGGAAAATTCCAGAGCTACAAGCTTTTGAAATTGAAATAATGGATGATGCGCGATTGGACCAAAAGCTGCACATGAGTTGGCTAGTCGCCAAGTTGACGGACCTTTGACGGTCCTCTCAATCTTAGCTACACCCTTCATGATCGAAGAACTATTTGCGGACGAAGAGAGAACAAGAGATGACATATGGCCAAGCAGGTAGCATGCTCAGTATTTTCAAGACAAAATTGCGGAAAACCCATCATTTCAATATGCATTGCGAATGGATTGTGAGGAACAAATAGCAAAATATTTTGGGCTAATGCTAGAATGATCATGGACTATGCACATTTTGGTGATGTTGTTAGTTTTGATACCACTTTTGGAACAAACAAGGAGAGTAGGCCTTTTGGTGTATTTGTCGGATTCAATATTTTAGAGAAACTGTAGTTTTTGGTGTTGCTCTTATGTATGATGAAAGATTTGAATCCTTCCAATGGTTGTTTGAAACCTTTCTAAAAGCTCATAATGGAAAGCATCCTAAAACATTCTATTTGAAGCTTTGCAGAAACAAGGCATGGATTATGCACATTTCATATCATGCAAAATGTTGTCAAGCATCTACATGAAAGAGGAGAATGAAGAAAATAATGAAGGGGAAAAAGATAAGAAAAAGAAGAAGAAAGAAGAACCAAGTATTTTAGCAAATTTTAGTGCGTGCATGTTTGAGTACGAAGGCATGACAGAATTTGAACAAAATTTTGATCTCATCGGGAAAAAGGTGAGCAAGCAAACTTGGTTGGATAGCATATATAAGTTAAAAGAAAAATGGGCTGAATGTTATATGAAAGATGCCTTCACATTAGGAATGAGAAGTACACAATTGAGTGAGAGTCTAAACAATGAGTTGAAAATCCATTTCAAATCGGATTTTGATATCATCTGGTTCTTTAAGCATTTTGAAAGAGTGGTGCAAGGAAAAAGGAACAATGAACTGAATTCAGAATTTGAATCAAGGAAAAAGTTGCCTAAAATATGTATGAAGAGACCACCACCTATATTGGTGCATGCTAGCAAGGTGTATACACCTGGTATATTTGAAGCTTTTCAAGGTGAATATGAAAGATCCTTAGCAGTGTGTACCAAGGCATTGGATAGTTGTAATGAATATCTAGTAGGAGATTTTACCCTTGAGGAGGAGCATAAAGTTATTGGTGATCCTTTGAAGCAAACAGTTGAGTGCAGCTGCCGGCAATTTGATAGAATCAGGATATTGTATGGACATCCTCTTAAAGTTCTTGACCTGATGAGTATCAAGTCAGTACCGCCACATTATGTGTTAAAGCGGTGGACACGGGAAGCACGGAGTGGAACTCTACAAGATAACGAGGGAAGAAATATAATCAAAAATCCAAATATGGATGCCTTGCTTATCTACAAATATGTATCCCTCAAATTTCAAAAATTGGCACATCGAGCAGCCAACTTTCGAGAATGCATTGTGCTAGTAGACAACACACTTGACATTCTTGGCAAGCAAATTGAAGACAATGTCAATGAATATACAAGCACATATGGGTATCCATGTACAATTCCCGCAAATGCCAGCCCACCAAATGACATGTTGACTAATGCACGCCTGAAGAAAAAGGAGGTCCAAACTAAAAGGTCAAAATGAAAAAAAATTGGCTTCATAAGTTGCACAAGGCTAGGAAAAGGAGAGAAAATGGAACTACATTACAGTTTGAGAAGAGGTATGTTCCTAAAGAATAATAGCGCTTTAAATTTTATCATTATGTTAATTAATTCTCATGGCCCTCAAATTTCCTTTCATTAGAAGATACAAGAGGTGGATGAAGTGGCACATAGTGGTGGTGCACAAGCTGCAGATGACAGAGTTTATAAGGACAATGGGACCAATCTTAGCTTCACTCAGTTGTTGATGGTATAATCTTGCTCATATAGTTCAAAAATCTAGAGATGACAAAATCTTGCTCATATGGTAATCTTACCTTTTTTATTTAATTTTCAGGGACCAATTACAGATGATCATTTCATTGGGTCGTGGTGAAGTGTTGTTGTTTACTTGTTTTTGGCAATCACTTAACTTAAATGAGAGTGAAACAAGCATTAGTTGGCAGGTTAAGTTCTAGGCAACAATTGTCATCGAGTTCAGTGCAAGTTCAGTTCCAGACAACATTTTTTCATTTAGTTCAAGTAGCAATTAAAATGCTCAATCACTTGTCATACCTTCCACAGATATATTGTCTGGTTTGGCATCTCTTTTGTACAATGCACTTATAGGTTTTGCATGCAAGGTCACTGTTCAAGTGTCACTTTTTATGTCATTCAAAAACCAAAGAAAGCATTGTGACTTGGAAAGACACACTCTCAATGTAGCAACTAGACCTCAAACGGTCCAATCTCTGTGCTCAGGTGTCATCCCTGGATCAGTAATGCTGACACCACACAATACTTGAAGGATTTATAACAGAGTAGCAATCACACACTTATTACAATGAGTGTCTCAAAAGAGAACTTATTAGAATAAATATGGCTTAAGGCCATCTAATGACGTTAACAGTGGAAGGCTTGGAAGATAAGTGAGTCCATCAACTCCAACAGCATCACTGAGTATAGAACCACGACCTAAAACTCCTTAATCATCGTCTGAAAAGTCTGCAACATTAACGTTGCAGCCCGAAACGGGTCAGCACATGGAATATGCTGGCAAAGTAACACATAGAGAGTAGTGGAATAATCAGGCTATTCTATATGCATATTTGGCAGGTAGAAAGCTCTATGGTTACAGTTTTGCGGAAAGAAAATTTTTCCCTACTGCAAAGGAATAAATTTTATTTAACTATCATGGTGGTTGTTAAACATTGAGAATGGTTGACAGCATTCTCAATCCCAATTAAGCATCATCATTAAACAAAATCCAACAAAATTAATTTTAGAGTAACATGTTGAGATTCACATGATAATGCACGTACTAGATACTCAAGATGTCCATAACCGGGGACACGGCTAACCATGATTAGTTTATACACTCTGCAGAGGTTTGCGCACTTTTCCCCACAAGACTCGATCTCCTTCGTTGGATTTCTCGCACTACATGGTGTTTGAGAAACGGATGACCGAGACATAGTCTTTCAGAAGCGCTAGCACCTTACGAATGGGTAGACCGTACCAACCTACATCCCCTACATCTGCTAGTTTACCACTGTAAGAGTTCGCATGACTTAATCAACTATGCTAGAGCCCATAATAGCTTGTGGCTGCAGACGGAAGTTTCTAGCATGAATAATCTCATGATCCCTTTGAGCCTGGATGGCGGTCCATAAAAAAATAAGCAATCGCTGGAATATCCAGGTGCCTCAATCCACCCAGATGTGTATTTAAGTTGCCACCTTAAGTAAACCATTAATTAACAATCTCACATCTGTCATGGATACACTCACCCAATCCACGTCTGCTAGCATAGCATGGTATAATAAGCAAACGTAGAAGTAACTCCCAAAGGTTTGATAATAAACAGGTAATAGGTACTACCTCAACTACTTCCCAAACCCACAATTTAATTAGATCCTAATCATGCAATGTGTGGGGATTTATCTAATGTAATAAAACTGGGTAGTTGGAAAGCATGATCAAAGTGTTACTTGCCTTGCTGATGATCCGGGAAACCTAGCGATTCGAAGTAGCAAGCGGCGCACTCCAGGTACTCTATCGCAAACAAACAAGCATACAATAAGTACTCAACTAATGCACAAGTAAAACTCAAATAAGAGATCTAACCAGAAAGTTTAACTTAAGAACTCCGGTTGGCAAAAAGAATCAAAACGAACGAAGCAACAAAAGACAAACGACAAAAGAAACAAGCTTCGTTTACTATTCTGGATCCAGGGCAATTTTTACAGTGGCAAAATTTTGTTTAAGTTCGAGAAAATCGGATAAACGAGCGAAAAATTAGACTAAAACGAAAATCGAATCAGAAATCGCGATCAGAAAAATCGCGGATTTAATTCGAGAAAAAGAAAAACGACGAACGTTTGTTAAAAAGAACGAACGGGCGAACGCTCGCTATTTAAAAAAAATCGGAAAAACTGATCTATTTAAAAAAATCGAAACTAAAAAACGAGCAAACCGTCGAAAAACCGAACGGTTTTTTTCAAGAAAAACCGGAGGCGAAAAAAGAACTACCTCCGGCGACTCCGGCGAACGGCGGCGGCGGCGGTCCGGTGAACGGCGGCGCGGCGGCGGCGGCGCGGGCAGGCGGCGGCGCGGGCGCGGCGGCGGCTAGGGTTATGGTTAGGGCGGGGGACGCGGCAGGGCTTCGGCCGTGGCCTCGGGGCGCTATAAAAAGGCCCGACCAGGAGGAGTCCTGGCCGGTTACGGCCCAAGGTCAATTCGGACCCCTTTTTTTTAATAATTACGCTCAGAAAAAAACAAAAGAAATACTAAACAGACTCCAAAAATCCCGAAATAAATTTCCACCGGCTTCTAAAATCAAGCCGCATAGGATGAACATTTATTTGGGCCTAAATGCAATTTTGAAAAACGCGCATTTTTTCTAAATTCAAATAAAATAGCAAATAAAACCAAAATAAATTCTTATTTGATTTTTTATTAAATCCTCAATATTTCTTTATTTTGGGAAAGTCATTTTATTCCCTCTCTCATATTTTTGTAATAGAAATAATTGAAGATAAAATAAATAAAATCAAATAATGCTATTTTCAAAATTTGAGACAACTCAAATATGAAAATAACGAAATCCCTAACTCTCTCCGAGGGTCCTTGAGTTGCGTAAAATTTCTAGGATCAACCGAAATGCAATAAATATGATATGCAATGATGATCTAGTGTATAACATTCCAAATTGAAAAATTGGGATGTTACACTCAAGCTATCAATCTCATATCACAGTACACTTAACTTAAGTGATTCACATCCTATATTTGTTAGCAACCACAATTTCCATCAGTATAACCCTTGCATTCTCTGCAATGATTGGCCTCCTTATGTTTTGAAGATTGTTGACATACACAGTAAGGGACTAATGTGTTTGCTAGTGCACACAGAATAACAAGTCCCTGAAGTCATGAGGATTTTACTATAAACTCCGAAGAATATGCCATGCGCAGCAGCGAGCATTATTCGCGAAGCCTTATGCTGTGAAGAGTGACCCCTAAAATTGTTGACGCAAAGCAATTTGTTCGGTGGGCTCCGAAGAAATTGATCGCATCCGAAGGAAGTCGAAGACGAAGTGAATACGTAGTATTTGTTTCGTTGTTCTTTTTTCTTTCATTGAGTCATAGGACCACCGTAAGAGGGTATAGTGGTCAAAGCTTAGGTCCCACTGGTACGCGTTGGTGCTATACACATGGTTTTTAACCCCTTTCCCTGACGACATTCGGAACCGTCACCAAGTGAGTGTGGGCGATAGGGGGGTCCTTCCCACACGACCCAGAAATCATCGGGGATAGGCCCTCCTGGCATACAGGCTGGGGCAACATGAGCTCCTGTGCGATCGGGCGAGGCATCGAAACCCAATCGTTTCCGTTAGTATATACATCCCACATGGTGAATCCCAGAAAAACTTTTCTGTTCATATGTATATCACACACAGCCAATCCAAGGAATACGTTTCCGTTCGTATGCACATCCCACATAGTCAATCCAGGGAAAACATTTCTGTTCGTATGTACATCCCACACAGGTTTATGTATAGGCTCGTGTGTGATAGGTGTAACTATCACACACGCTCTGCCTTGGTTAACCGTTTGCTTTTATCAACTACATCACACATGATTTGATGAAGAAAACTGTGTGGCATTGGGCTATCCATCACAAGCGTTTTTACTGCTAGAACCGTGTGCAAAGTTCCATGACACATTTAGCAGGTTTATTAGTTTACAATTAATAATTCTAGTATTACGAAAATTCATATTTCATATCGAATAGTTGTTTGCCAATTTCATACCAGGCACATAAATATATTTTAACATCACAATACGATAGCTACCTGAAAACAGCACAGTACAACATATAGCTAGTTCAACTTCATAAGAACAATATTAGAACAATATATTCATTTCCCTAATCGAGATCATCCAGGCTCGTCTTATCCACCTCTGCTTTCAGTTCAATAAGAACATGTTTTGCACTGGCCAACTGGGAAAGTGCCTCCTCCTTCGCCAACACCATCTTAGCAAAGTCTGGTTTAAAAAATCTGAGCTCATTCTCCAACTTCTTATTTTTATCCCGCATCTTCAAATATTCTTCAGCATTGACATCACTTTCTCTAAGCCTGCCTCTGTTCTCTTCCTCGTACATTCTCCAGAGCTTTGCTAGGCACATCTTCAAAGACTATGGCCACTCTTGATCAACCCACTCCAAGTAAGAGCACTTCCGTTCATCCTATAATATTTAAATATAGATCAGTAACAATTGTAGGGGAAAATCGCCAATACTTATTTTGAAAAACTGAGAAACAAGTTAATTATGACATATCTTCTCAAAAAGATCAATGTACAAATGAATTAATTGCTATTGAGACAACAACCAAATTCTGAAACATCAGAAGCTATAATTAACTACAACAATGCTACAAGTTCTTACTCATGTACTACTATAAATAACAAATTGAATATTTTATGAGGGAGGTAAATATAACTGCAACATCATAGCGACAATGTTTGGATGACAGAAAATTGATACTAACAGGTGTGTACATGCACAAATTTAGTAACATAGAACCTATAGCACTAAGGTCGTCCACTATGTATGCCAAAACCGGTGTAAAGACAATTGTTGCTACATCTCGCACCGGTGCCCTGCACTGGCAAGCCGATGCAGCATAAAAAAATCAGGGACCCGGACTCCGGAGCACCTAGTTGCTCCGATGCCCAGTTCCTTCGTGCCATAAAGATTTAGTATTTTATTGCTTGGCTGCTCGGATGTGTGGACCAAAGTTGGCTTCACAAACTGCTGAAGCGGTGCCAAATAATTTTCTAATGGCACCATTGATGAGATGGCAACATTTTTAGATACTAGGTACAAACTGTGACATTGTCTTAGAATGCGTTTGGTTGAAGGTGTGGTATGAATGGGTTGGGACCGTGACAGTGTCTGAACCACATCTAACAAATGATTTGTAACAACAAAAGAGGGTCTAACCTTCTTTGCACATGCCAGAAACTTCCTCCCACTATGCACAGATTCAAACGCAACTAGCTTCATGCATGGATATTGATGGTGACAACGAGCAGACATATCTTCAGCCACCCCCTCCATTCGTTGCAACTGATAGTCCTAGGGAGCTACAAGAGGAAGAAATGACTCAAATTGACCACCGGGTTAAATCCTTCATTCCAATTCATAGCTTGAGAGAGAGAAGAGAGGCATACCCAGGTGGTGAAGGAGTCGGAGGAGGAGGAGGAACTGCTAGAGAGGTCATTGAAGAAGACCATGGCGACCCTGGCGGTAGGATGCGAGACGACGAGAGCGAGGAAGCAAGCAAGGAAGCGGCTATAGCTTAGGAAGGAAGGAATGAAGGAGGAAATAGGGGAAATGTGACTTGTGGTCGGGGAGAAAAGGGGGTGAGGAAGGGGGGGCGGGGGTAGATATTTTGGCGGTAGGCCAAAAAATTCAAAATGTGAAGAGAAACTTTACGCGTGGTGCCGCCGGACACCATTCACTTTGAACGATTGTGTGCATCGCAAATGATTCTTCTGCTTTACGCGCATGGGATGAGTTTGATAATTCAAATTTTGGTGGAAATTTCCCTGGGTACGTCATTGCATAATTTTGCATTGCTTGCTAAATTGGGCACATGAAAGAGCGTGCAGCACACAGACCACACTTGCTCAATCGAGCAATTTTAGTAATTAAACAGAGCAAGTTGACATAAATATTACTCTAACAAAAGACCAACATTAAAAAAAAAGCCTGCATACGCATAATTTTAACAAATCCGCCACCGTGTCGACCTATGCATCACCGGTGTGAGATGAGACGTCGATGACTTGTCCTGGAGAAATGTCACCATCGGTGGACTCCACGTCCCCCCTGCTGAAGTCGACCGTTGATGACTTCAGCTTTCTCTTTCCGTAATTTTACTTGAGGCTATATTTTTTATTCACCACATGATATGTGTTTCGCTTGGAGCATCTTGTATGATTTGAGTCTTTGCCTTTTAGTTTGTCACAATCATCCTTGATGTACACACCTTTTAGGAGAGACACGCATGAATCGTGATTTATTAAAATTCTCTATGTGCTTCACTTATATCTTTTGAGTTAGGCAATTTTGCTCTAGTGTCTCACTTATATCTTTTTAGAGTACGGCGGTGGTTTTATTTTATAAAAATTGATGAACTCCTGTACTTCACTTATATTATTTTGAGAGCCTTTAGAACAGCATGGTAATTTGCTTTGGTTATAAAATTAGTCCTAATATGATAGTGAAAGTGCAACTAATCCCTGGGTGGCTTTGGTAATTCTTAACAACATATAGCTCATTGAACTAATACTCTTTCAAGATGACCATTTCAGAAAGTTCAGTGATTGGCATGGCATGGACTAGAGATGTCGGCCCCTCAAAATGCTAAGGACACATATTGGATCAAGCTCAAGACTCTACATTTTCATTTTAGTGATCCAAGATCACATTGAGTCCATAGGAAAAGCCAATACTATTAAAAGGGGATGAGGTGTTGCTTAATGGCTTGCTTGCTCAAAATGCGTAGTGATATGCTCTAAAAGCCCTCGACCACTTTCTCAGATCCACATATGTCCCAAACCAAAAGGCAAACTCAGCCCCACCGATTTGATCTATCCGGAGCCATCGAGTTCATTTGACATAGCCATAGCCAGAAATCCTAATCAGTTCGGTCTCACCGATAGGATCCCGGTCTCACCGAGATGGGATTGCAAACTCTCTGTTTCCCTTCGTAACGTTTCGGTCTAATTGGGATGAGCGATCGGTCCCACCAAGTTCGCAATGCAAACTCTCTGATTCCTTTTCGTAACGTTTCAGTCTCACCGAAATGAGCGATCGGTCCCACCGAGTTTGCCTGACCAACTCTCTGTTTGCCTATTACAGAAATCGGTCTCATCGAGTTCATGTGATCGTTCTCATCGAGATTGCGTTATGCCCTAACCCTAATGAAATCAGTCGCAACGAGTTGACATGTCGGTCCCACCAAAAATCCTAACGTTCACATTTTAAACTAAATCGGTCTGACTGAGTTTAACTATTCGGTCCCACTGAGTTTGGTAAATTGTGTGTAACGGTTAGATTTTGTGTGGAGGCTATATATACCCCTCCACCCATCCTCCATTCAGGGAGAGAGCTATCAGAACGTGCCTACACTTCCACCATTCATTTTCTGAGAGAGAACCACCTACTCATGTGTTCAGACCAAGATATTCCAATCAAACCACAAGAATCTTGATCTCTAGCCTTCCCCAAGTTGCTTTCCACTCAAATCATCTTTCCACCAAATCCAAATATGTGAGAAAGAGTTGAGTGTTGGGGAGACTATCATTTGACGCACAAGAGCAAGGAGTTCATCATCAACACACCATCTATCATCAACACACAAGGGCAAGGATATCGCATACTTAGTTAAGATCTACCCAAGTGAGGCAACTTCTTCGTGGGCGATGGCCATGGTGGGATATACAAGGTTGCTTCTTCGTGGACCCTTCGTGGGTGGAGCCCTCCGTGGACTCACGCGACCGTTACCCTTCGTGGGTTGAAGTATCCATCAACGTGGATGTACGATAGCACCAACTATCGGAACCATGCCAAAAATCTCCGTGTCTACCACTGGTGCGTCGGTCCTAAACAAACGGTTTTTAACCCCTTTCCGCGACGGCATATGGAACCATCTCCAAGTGAGTGTGGGCGATAGGGGGGTCCTTCCCACACGACCCAGAAACTGTCGGGGATAGGGAGCCTTGATGCATACAGTTGTCCATGTATAGCCATTTCCGATATCTCGAATATCCCAAACGCTTCATCCTTGCCACTCGTTTGTGCTCGCATTACCATTGCAGTCGGAGTTTTGTGGTTCTGCCTAAAACCAGGCAGATTCCAGGCATGCCAGTTTTCTAGGCAGATTCTAGGCACGATGCCTGGCACATCACAAATAGTTCATGATTATAAACCGTGTATGATAGGTAGACAATCACACATATTTAGTTTTCCCGCACCGTATGTGATAGTGTCTGACATCACACACGCTTTGCAAATGACAACTGTTTGCATGCTTGCACACATTTCCTCTCTGTGAACCGTCTCGGATTATGGTGTATATCGCAAACGTTTGTGTTTTACCAACCGTGTGTGCCGTAATGACCTGCACAATGTAATTTCGCCCTAATTTAATTGCTGCTATTTAAAATTATACCTAATTTAAACTTGAAAGTAGGCTATAGCTTTATTCATATCCACCAAGTTCAACCAACCAATGCATTATTCGATTCACAGGTACATATGTTTAAGAATTACAGAAGCACCAAATAAAGAATGATGTACCAGGGTTCTATACTTGTACTATTACATATGGTAAATAAAGAGGCGACAGACATTCCAGTTGCTGAACAAGGTGAAGCAGAATGGCCCTATTGTGCTCTCCTGGATGCAGAAGGCATGCAAGACTCAAGTCCAACCCTTGTGATGGTCGACCGCCAATCATGTAGTTTGAGAGGTAATCTTGAGTAAACTGCTTCAGGATCCACTGCAAAAGAAAAAAGATTCAGATATTTTCATCTAACACAACTCATTACAGGCAGTAAAAAGAAGGCTACAGGGTTCTTACTTACCATCCTGCAGTTCATTGTTGTCTTGCATAAAGTGTAAATAAATTGTTCGATTGACATCTTTTGACCCATTTTAGTAACAATCTTTATCAGTTTCCTCACTTGATGCTGGTTCATGAATATCTCATTGCCCCATACACAGAAAGGGTCGAAGTGTGGATCTTTGGTAATGATATATGTACCTAAAAGCACCAAGTTAATATTAGAAGCTAAACAACAATTGAAAAATGATGCAGTACAACACTCCATCCATCCCATTATATAAGATTTTATTACATGTATATCTAGACATCATCAGAACATTAAGGTAACACTCTTCCTTGTTGCTATGTAGCCTAGGATTGCATATTTAGTCATTCAGTACAATGCATGTTGATAAACAACAATTGAAAAACGAAAAGGCATGTTAACTGCAATATCCTTAACAACAACCAAATTCATAGTGGTATTGTTGAAACTTTTATTGATGAAATTGAACTGCACATCAAATAGTTGCACATATAGAGCATCACATTGTGAAGAACTGAAATAAACAAGTCATAAGGACATCTCTAGGCGATCCTTAAAAAGTTAAAGGACTAAAACACTTAGTGGATATATATACTCTCCAACAATTTTTGGCCTTTTCTAGTCGATCCCCTAAACTTAAGGTTGTAAACTTCAATTTGATCAAGTTCAAAGCAGGTTCAACCGAAAGTAGCATGCATTCAAACATAAACATAGATAGTTTTGCATAACCGAACATAAAACATAAATTTAAACTAAGCTAAACTACTTTCGGTCGAAGTAGAGGTCGAGCCAATCCTTCCTCGTCATGTACGGTGTGCCGCGAGCCGGGTCCGGGCCAGTACCATCGTCGGGGTCGTTGGGAAAGGAACTCCTCCACTCGTCGACGTCGATCTCCTCGTCCTCGAGGCCCACCTCGATGCCCTCCGCACCGCCGTTGCCGCCGCCTTCAACCTCGTCATCAGAGGAGAGCGTGATAACCTCGCCGCCCTCCACACCGCCGTCCTCGCCGCCTTCGACCTCGTCATCGGAGGAGAGCGTGATAACCTCGCCGCCCTCCGTGCTGGCAAAGATCGCTCGCTCCGCCTCCATGAGCTCCGGGTGCTGCCGACGGAGCTCTTGCATGTAGGCCTCGTCGGCAGCCTCGAGACACTCCCACGCCTCGCAGTCCTCCCGCGCCATAGCCGAGCTCACCACCCTTGGCTCCGATAGAACGAGGTGGACCAGACGTGTGCCGAAGGGAAAATTGAGCCTAGCCACCACGCCGTGGTAGCGGACCTACCAGCGGTCGTACTCCATGGCCGCGAGCTCGGCCGTGTGGAAGCTACCGAGCCACCGGCGGATGTGGGTCTCTCGATTTGTAATCTCGGTGACCCACGTCCCCCACTACCGCTGTCGGACCTCGAAGTAGGACTTCGTCGGCTGCCGGGACCAGGGAGGACGGGGAAGTCCTCGAACTGGCATAGGGGCGCGGCGGCGGCGGATCGGGCCCGCGGAGAATGATGGGGACACCTCGGCGGCCACCTCGCCGGCGTCGGGCGAAAAGGCCGCGATAAACCTCTTTTTGGCCATTGGCTACTCGAGCTCCCCAGCACACATGCATAGGTTGAGGATGGAGGCGCCGGCGATGGCGGCGATCTACCAATGGTTTCGAGGGTTGTGTGTGTCTGTGTGAGCGGAGGTTGTGTTTGAGGAAATACTGCGTCAAGTGAAAATTTTACTAGGCGGGAGTAACAAGGCGGGGCTACTGAAAATTTGGATCAAGGGCGAGCAGATATTTTTGAGATTGCGAGGGATGCAGAGGCGGGAGTAAAATGTCGGGGCTACTGAAATTTTGAATCAAGGGACTGAAGTAGAGCGGGAGTAACAGACATCGCACACGGTCCGCACATACTAATCGTGTGCTATCAAACACTAAAACCTTCCAGGCGGTAGATATTTTCGAGATTGCGAGGGATGTAGAGGCGGGATTTTTGGGGGAGCGAGCTAGTGTGCTTGACACGCCGGCTGTGGACTGTAGCCGACGCACCTTCTGGCGTAAGCCATAGGCGTATTATACACCGACGATGCTCCAAGATATTTTGTATTACATCTCACACGGTTGGTGAGAATAAACTGTGTGGGATCTACTTGATTTGAATTACAAAATGGGGTCACAACGGCAATGGACGGTGTTTGATTTGCTAGACCTTTTATCTGAAGTGAACATGCAACTGTATGTGTGTCGTAAAAGAATTGGAATTATTCAGGGTTCATTTGGACATTTCATACATTAAACTAGTTTTCTAGCCATTTCAGGTGCACAATTCAAAATTAAACTACATGCACATGCTCTAGTGCATACAAATTGGTCGAAAAATCAAATATGTGTCCTTCAGTGCATGCTTAGGTCCCATGGAAGAAATGGGAATGAATTTTTCGGGGTTCGTTTGGCCTTTTTTATAAATTAATTGAGTTTTCTAGGCATTTTATGTGCATAATTCATTGAAAAATCACATGTGTGTCCTTGGGTGAATTTCTAGGTCCCATGCAAGAGATGGGAATGAAATTCAAACACCATGGCACTGTTGATTGCCGGCAAAACATTGAGATGCCTGGTTTTTAAATTCTAATAATCCAAAACTCGTCTGAAATTCATGAAACTTGGCATGCTATCATGGAGCGGCATCAACATGCCGTCGTGAAAATTTTGTCCCATTTGGGGCAGGTTCGGGTATAAGATTCTCACAAACCAGCGCTTCTCACAACAAGCATGATGGTTTCGATAGGGAACGTACCACCTTTGGTGACGGGACGATATCCGTTGCCTCTTATTGCTTTCAAAAAATTTCTAGTGTCAACATAGAACAACAGGAGTGTTGTGTTCAATCTTGGAATTTTTCGGGGTTCACTTAGCCTTTTTTATACATTAACTGGTTTTCTAGGCATTTTATGTGCATAATTCAAATTTGAACTACAAGCACATGCTCCAATGCACCAAAGATGGTTGAAAAATCACATGTGCGTCCTTGGGTGAATTTCTAGGTCCCATGCAAGAGATGGGAATGAAATTCAAACACCAGGGCACTGTTGATTGCCGGCAAAACGTTGAGATGCCTGGTTTTTAAATTCTAGTAAATCCAAAACTCATTGAAATTCATGAAACTTGGCATGCTATCATGGAGCGGCATCAACATGCCGTGGTGAAAATTTTGTCCCATTTGGGGCAGGTTCGGGTATAAGCTTCTCACAAAGCAGAGGTTCTCACAACAAGCATGATGGTTTCGATAGGGAACGTACCACCTTTGGGGACGGGACAATATCCGTTGCCTCTTATTGCTTTCAAAAAATTTCTAGTGTCAACATAGAACAACAGGAGTGTTGTTTTCAATCTTGGAATTTTTCGGGGTTCGTTTGGCCTTTTTATGCATTAACTAGGTTTTCTAGGCATTTTAGGTGCACAATTCAAATTTGAACTACAAGCACATGCTCCAATGCACTAAGGTTGGTTGAAAAATCACATGTGTGTCCTTGGGTGAATTTCTAGGTCCCATGCAAGAGATGGGAATGAAATTCAAACACCAGGGCACTGTTGATTGCTGGCAAAACGTTGAGATGCCTGGTTTTTAAATTCTAGTAAATCCAAAACTCGTTGAAATTCATGAAACTTGGCATGCTATTATGGAGCGGCATCAACATGCAGTGTTAAAAAATTTGTCCCATTTGGGGCAGGTTCGGGTATATGCTTCTCACAAACCAGAGCTTCTCACAAACCAGAGCTTCTCATAACAAGCATGATGGTTTCGGTAGGGAACATCCCACCTTTGGGGACGAAACGATATCCATTGCCTCTTATTGCTTTCAAAAATTTTCTCGTGTCAACATAGAACAACAGGAGTGTTGTCTGATTTTTTGGCATTTTCGGGGTTCGTTTGGACATCTTTGTGCATTAACTGAGTTTTCAATGCATTTATGCGCATAATTCAAATTTGAACTACATGCACATGCTCCAATGCACTAAGGTTGGTTGAAAAATCTAATATGTGTCCTTGGGTGAATTTCTAGGTCCCATGCAAGAGATGGGAATGAAATTCAAACACCAGGGCACTTTTGATTGCCGGCAAAACATTGAGATGCCTGGTTTTTAAATTCTAGTAAATCCAAAACTCATCTGTGTCGGTGCACAAAAGGAGGGGTCCTATTTTGTACCCCTTTACTTGTGCGCGGATAGTTGGAGCCGCGCCTACGGCCACACCTAGCGGGGCAGAGGAAGGAAGCAAAACCACAAGACAACCAAAGCAACGCCAAGCCAGAAACATGAAGATTAGAAGGGCGAGGTGAGCCCCCCTCGGCAAGGCCCTTGCCGGGGCGGCCTCCACGGCCCCAGCAAGAACCTTGCCGGGGCAACTTGCCCAACACCAGTAGAGCCGCCACCCTTGAGCCCAAGGGTTCCAACACCATCGACCACTTCAGCAGAACCAAGGCTTGGGAGGCACCTCCATGGTGGCATGCAGATCTTTGTGGAGACCAGAAGCACACAAGACTAGATGATAACCAGAAGACGACGATCCTCGGCAAGATCCTTGCCAAGGATACCCACGAGACCCCCGGCAAGACCTTTGCCGGGGACGACCACGATGCCGTAGCAAGACCCTTGCCAGGGCCCCAGCAAGACTCTTGTCGAAAACATCCGCGGGGCCGCAGCCAGGCCCACATCTGCCAAGACTCCACCACCGTTCCCATGCAACTGCCAGCCCACCAGCTAGGCAGGCGCCTGCATGGCAAAGTGCGGCCACTAGGCCGAATCGGCAAGCACATGTGTGGTGGCATGCAGATCTTCGTGAAGATTCAGCCACCACACCAACTCACCAGTCAGCCAGCGTGGCGCTACATGCCTTGTTAGTTCAGACGTGCATCAAAGCCAGGCGAGGCGGCGACAGCTGGGACGAGCTTCCTTGCCGTCCTCGATAAAGCAAGAAGGGCATGTCGGCAGCACATTAAATGCATGTCCTACGGTGCCAGGAGATAGACTCGATTATGGTATAGCTTTCCACCTCCTGTGTGCCACTATGGCAGCCCCTTTGACTATAAAAGGAGGCCCGCGGCGTACAGAGAGAGGATTCAGATTTTTTGGACCCTGCATGCCTTGTAGCTAGTCCAAGAACACCAGTTAAATAGAAAGCATCAAGAGTAGGGTATTACGCATCACTTGCGGCCCGAACCTGGATAATCCCCCCCCCCCGCGTTGATCTCTCAATCCCGCTCTTTCCACAGCCCCACGCCCGCCAACTGTAGCAAAAAGGGATTCCTCGTGATCCCGTAGGTGTCGTTTCCCCCGACATCTTTGGCGCACCAGGTAGGGGGTGCAAGCCGTAGAAATCTGGTTTTGGAGCCGATGCGATGACTCTTTCATGGGGATGGCTATAAGGGAGAAGGCGATGTCGATCGTGCGCCCTCTGGTGTTGTCCGCAGCTTCAACAGCCATCCGCGTGGCCCCGAAAAGCTAAGTCATGTAAAGTTTTGGCTAATTTCATTTATATGTGTCTGTCCTCCTCGAAAGATCTCTTTCCTTCTATGGGAAACCTGCACGCAATGGGACCCTTCCTCTATTGGCAACGCCCTTGTCTCTGTCTCAAGTCCGCTCGACAGTTCATGCGGCTGCACTAAGAACGGCAAGGTGGCCTACCCGCTACTAGCCGTGCTCTTGTCCTGTTTTGAGTCCGCTCGACGGTTCAAGTGACCGTGCTGGGAGCGGCAAGGTGGTTTGCCCGGCAGCAAGCGCCCTCCCGGCAGGGTGCTAAGGATCCGTCCTCAAAGCACCACGGCATGGGTTTGCACGCCGGCAGCCTTAACTCACCAAGCGTAGGGTGCAAACATACAAAGAAAGATCTGACGGGAGGATAGCATGCATGATATTGAAGTAATGCAGAGTTATATTACATCAAATAATCACTGCGGTTCTAACTTAAGATAAAATTGTCTTGGTCTTGAACTCGCAGCGGCAACGAGAAACAGGGTGCCTAGTCCCGGCGCTGGCCCTCCACCCTCTCAACTCCATCGACGCAGTTGATGATGGGCTTAATACGCTCCTTGAGCACCGCGAGGTCCGCCTCCTCCGGCAAGCTCTCCAATGCATCGGCAAAGTTGACGGAGGGGTTCCAGAATGCCACCTTGGTGAGTACCTTTGTCAGGGCGCACCGGCAGAGCCTCCGGGACTCGTTCGCCAGATAAGTTGCCTGGTTGGAGCGAAGTTGCTCTAGGGCTCCAAGAATGCCCTCAAAGAACAGGGCCAGTCTGGCATTGGGACTCATGTTCGGCTCCGGGAGGTACCTCACATTCGGCATCACCATGGCAGTCAGCTTCGTGGTGATCTTGCCGGCGACGTCGGCGAGGCGGCTGACCCAACGGTTTATGTTCTCCACATACTCCTTGTGTCTGGCGGCATCATTCCTCTGCAACTGCCTCTCCTCCTCTAGGCCCTTGGTCAGGGTCTCTTCCCGGGCCCTGACCTCCTAAAGCGTCCCCTCAAGGCCCTCTAGCTTCAGCTTCAGGTCATTGATGGCGTCGTTGGCCTTGGAGAGCAACTCGACCTTGCTAATGACCGTGGCCTATGCCTCCGCCAGAGCGCCGTTGGCCACATCCTTCTCCTTCGTCAGCTTCAGGACCCGTTCCTTCAGCCCATCTCGCTCCACCTCCAGCTCTGCCACCTTGCCAGCATGGACCAGGGCTTGAGCATTGAGTGCCTCCTTGTGCCTCTGCTCCAGCTCCTGGGTCCGCTGCGCGACGAGCTTCTCGACCTCCTCATCCTTGCCGCAAAGTGTGGCGGTGAGCACCTCCTCATGAGCGGCAAGGTCCTCCTCCTGGGAGTTTAGCTCGACCTGGTGCTGGTGCCGGGCGGCCTTGTCCTTGGCGTCCTGTTCCCTTGCCGCCTCCTGGGCCTTCTCGGCGTTAGCCTGCTTCAGGATGAGATCCTGTCTGCGCTCGGCCAACAGATCCTGGGCGACATTCAGTTCATCGTGGGCCTGGCGGAACGAGGCCTACATCTCAGCGACGCACTCCTCGAGGTCCACCTCTGCTTTGTCCACCGCCGCCATCCTGGACTTCGCCTTGTCCAGGCGGGCACGGTGAAGCGCCTAGAGCTTCTGGAAGTTGACGCTCATGGCTCGAAGGAGCTGCTCCTCTTGGGAACCGCCACCACCGGCGCTCGGCTCGTCAATAACCTCAAGCCCGGCGGCGGCGTGCGCCTTGTCATCGAACACCTCCCCCTCGGTTGGCGCCCTGGCGCTCGCCGTTCCTGGGAGGTGGACGAACATGTCGTGCTCACCTTCAAATATTTGCTCGAGACAGAGGCAGCCGAGGAGGAAGGTTGATCGTCGACCAACCCCTCCCCGACAGGCCCCTTGTTGGCCTCCCCGGTAGGCCCCTTGGCGGTATCTTCAGTGGCGGTCTTGGCGGCCTCCTCGGCGGCGATCACTACAAAAAAAATACACTTCCATGATGATACGTGTTTGTCACAGTAGGTCACATTTTCTGTCATGCATGTACATCCATGCCAATTTTATGACAGAGTCAAGATAGTCATACATGTGTTGTCGTAGAAGTGTTCCATGACATTAAAAAAAATATCATCACGGAAGTGTCCACTTCCATGACGATAAATTGCGTGTCACAGAAGTGCTTTCGTCAAGGGTGACCGACACGTGGCATCCACCGTAACGAAACGCCATTAAGCTATCGGGTCTGGTTTTGGACCCGATAACCCGTTAACAGCCCCGACCAATGGGGATTTTCCACGGGTAAAATCATCATTGGCTGGAGGGAACACATGTCGGCTCACCGTTGGGACAGATGTCATCCACTCATTGGACCCAAAGTGCCTATGATACGTCGACACGTGGCACGGTCCAACAGAGGCCCATTCCTGTGAAAAGACCGGCCCGTTTGACTTGGTCAAAAGGTGGCGGGCTGGCCCATGGCAAGCCTGTTAATGGCCTGTTCGCATATAGCCCATTTACAGCCCGCTAACCCAGGGCTCGTTTACGGACTATCCGAATTAGGCCCAGTAGCGTCATCTGGGCTGTCCAATATAATTCCAGCCCGTTTTAACTTCCAGCCCATGTATAGCCCATGACGTCTTTCGGCCCATATGAGGCCCTTAGTAACCCTCGGCCCATTAACGACCCGTGGTAAAACTGGCCCGTAATGAACAATGTATCACTTTATACCCATTAACGGCCCATTATTCCATTGGGCCATTTCCAGCCCATGTTATCTTTTAGTCTTCTCAGGGCCCATTTATTCTTGGGCTCATTTCCAGCATTCGTTTACTTTCGGCCCGTTACTGTCATTTTCTGCTTATGGGCCAAATTCAGCCCGTGGTTACAGTCGGCCCATTTGTGGCCCGTTAATACATTGGGCCGTTTTCATAGCGTCATCAAATACGACCGATTAACGACAGCCCATTATGGTCGGCCCATGAATGGACGATTTCAACTCTAGCCCATTTACGACCATAATGTGGTCTGTTATTGGCCCATGTTTGGCCAACCGATCATACGACTCATAGAAGGCCCATTGATGATACGACCCGTAGAAGGCCCATTGTGTCAACGACCCATATAAGGCCCATGGTTTCTACGCCTCGTAGAAGGCCCATTGTTTCTATGGCCCTTAGAAGGCCCATTGTTTCTACGGCCCGTACGAGGCCCATGTTAACTACAGTAAATATGTAGCCCATGGTTAATGTGGCATAGTTTTAAAAAATAGGTTATTGCGGCCACTAGCAAACCGCGGAAAAAGAACTGCACTGACTACAAGAAAACAAATAAACAAGACAATAAGGAAATAAACAAGCAAGCAACTTATGCTAGGTTATCACGGCTATTACACATATTACATCCACTGGGCATCAAAGTTCGCCACTAGTGCAAATATAGGGAACAAAGCAAGATATAAACGCCACAGCAAAACAAGTCCAGAACTGAAACCACTTCAGAAGAGCTCAAGAAACAATATCCTGGGTACCCATAATGCTGGCAAGATGCTTAGCAAGCTTATTAACTTTCTCTTGTTTGGCGCTTAAATCCTCCAGCACTTGCTGTTGCACCAGAGAGTATGCATCTGAATTCTGCACGGACTTCCTCAGTCCTTCGGCTTCCTGTCGCATAACATCTGATCAATGTCTTTCAACTTGAAGTTGAGACTCAAGAAGCCGAACTGATTCATGCAGCGAGTTCGAAGAGCTGGTGCCAGCAGTAGTAGCCAGTAACTCGAACACTACATCAAGACAGGACTTTGGGGTTTTCTCACTGTCTTCAATATAGTTTTTATCAGCTTTCTTGGAGACCAGCAGGGATGTCTCACTATCTTGAACCTTATTTGCATTACTTCCTGTACCATTGCATAACGGGGTACTCTTCTCCAATATTTTATCCGCATTCTAAAAGAGAAACAAAAAAACATATCACAGGTTTACAATGTAGTATATGAAACTCATTTTGGTAAACCAGTTCAGTAGTAAGGTGGACAGGATAACAACATGAAACAAACATATATCTATGTAGTATGGCCACTGTATGGTCTATATCATTCTAGTTTATGTTGCCAAATCAAGATAGATACCGTTCGAATCATATCTATTTAAGACAAAGCAGCTTAGACAGAATATAAGTGTGGGAAACTACACAACAATAACACTTGTAAGGTGCATGGCATGAGAATATAACTGTTTATTCAATTGAAACTGAAATCAACATAGAGCAAGTGACAACAGCAAACACATTAAAGAAATAGGTTTAAAACATACATGTTGCGCCATTGGAGTTTCAATTGCATCCTTCAGATTTGAAATTAGTTGGTATGAGTTAATACAGTGATGCAAGAGCAAAGTAGTATAAACCATAGCTACGGAACCTGACCTGAGAACAATTCTTCTTCTGCTTTAAGCGTTGACTTGGGGTTAGGAGTGGTGGTCCTCGTGCTTTGGGCACTACAATTGCCTTACTAACTGCTTGTGTTTGGGTGCTCTGTGGTGGAGACGATGTTGTGTCAACGGGAACTGGGTTACTATCTGCTGGGGTTGGGGTTAGAAGGGGTGTAGCTGGTTCTTTGTCCAACTGGGTAGGGGTACAATTTGCGTGAGTCAGGGTTATGTGTGGTGGGGCTGGTTCTTGGGCAAGTACAACCGTGGTTCTATCTCCATCGACATGTAGCACGATCTTTTTTGAAGACCGTGTTTTTACTCCCACAGATACTGCCATCACCCCCTCCAATTGAAATGGCTGATAAACAAGAAAAGTAATTGAATGTATAGACATTGTAAGATAGATAGGTGCAATGGATAGTAGGGAAGAAAACATGGCATGAAATAATTCACATTTATGTTGTCTAACCAAACAGAATAGTAGGACATAATTTCACATATGTGATGGCTAATTAAACAGGATAGCATGACACAATTTCACATGTATGATGGCTAACTAAACATGATAGAATGACATACTTCAAAGTATGATGACTATGTAAACAAGATGACATGATATAACTATACGATGTGTCTATTAAAGTGGTTGGCATGCCATAAATCACAAACATGCCGTCGATGGAAACATGATGGCATGATATAATTAATGGATAGAATGACATAATTCAAAATATGATGACTATGTGAAGTGTGAACGGGGTGAGATGATATAACTATATTATGTCTTTAGAAAATGGGTTGGCATGCCATAATTCAGATACATGCTGTCTATGTAAACATCATGGCATGATATAATTCAAATATATGATTTATATACTAAGGAAGTGAGCAGAGGGCAATCGCATATATGATGTGTCAACTAAGGAGATGGCATTCAATATCGTGTATATGATGTAAAAACTAAGCATTGCAATACAACATATGCATGATATGAGTAATATAACCGTGCCAAGTTTGAGCATACACCTCAAGGGGATAATAGGACTGGTCATCTGCCTCTGAATCCTCCTCTAAAGAGCTATCTGTAACCAGCAAGATATCTGCTTCACCAGGTAGCATTGTCTGCTCTAAAGACCTTGTTTTCACTCCAGATTTCTCGATCAACAATTCAAATGGCTGATGCATAGGAGAGCAGTTGAATATAGAAACATTGTCGACAAAAGCAATGAGAAATACAAAAAAGGACGACATGATATAATTCACATATATGACGCTTGGCTAAACAACATGGCATTGCATAATTCACATATATAATGCCTTGCAACAAGATAGCATTGCATAATTCACATATATAATGTCTTGCAACAAGATGGCATTTCATAATTCACATATATGGTAATTAGACACTAAACAAGTGGCATTCACACAAAGCATGTCTAAACTAAGCAAATGACATAGCAATGGAAGATACCATATACACGATATGAGCAACATAACCCTGCCAAGTTAGAGCATGCACCTTGGGGGGAGGGGGAATAGGACTGGTCATCTGTCTCTGAATCCTCCTCTGAGGAGCTATCTGTAACCAGCAAGACATGCGCTTCGTCAGATAGCATTGTCTGCTCTAAAGACCTTGTTTCCACTACAGATTTTTCCATGACCGTGCCGAATGGCTGATGCACAGGAAGAGTAATTGAATGTACTAAAATTGTTGACAAATTTAACACGTAATAAAAAATGATGTCATGATATAATTCACATATAAGATGACTGGCTAACCATGGTGGCATTGCAAAATTCACATATATGATGCCTGGCTAAACAAGATGGCATTGCATGATTCACATATACGATAAAGAAACTAAATAGATGGCATTGACACAAAGCATGTCTAAACTAAGCAGATGCCATCTTTGATGTATACAGTAAGCAATGCAAGGCACCATATGCATGATTTTACCAACATTAGCATGCCAAGTTAGAGCGAAGACCTCATGGGGTGAATAGGAGTGGTCTTCTGCTTCTGAATCCCCTTCAGAACAGTTATCTTCCTCTTGATTACGACCCAAAATGGGTGGAGGGGGGCTGCCTTTGCGCCCACCATGGAGCAACATTTGCATGAAATTTTATTGCCACACAAGGCTCGTCTCTTTTGCTCTACATGTTCAGTTCGATTGTGTACAATAACTGACATGCATAGGAATAAAACATAGTGAGATTATGTAAGGAGTGCATGCACAAATCCAGAGTGACGGTAGCAAACTGTGGATAGACCCAAAACAAATGATAGCAGGCAAATAATAGCTTTAGTTAAAAAATACAGATAATGGCTCCTTTAATGTTTGTTTGCACCCAACATGAAACTCATAGTAGACACCCGAGATTAACCAGATAGTAGACAGATAGTACTGATTGCTACCCCAATATGTACCCCACAACCATTTAAAAACTCAAGTTTCAACATAAGTTTGGACCCGAGTCAGAGTCTAATAGGTGCACACGACGATAAAGTAGCATGTCATCATATTAAGCAATGCATAACGTAAGAAGACACAGAAGAGTGCGACCTCTCTTACGAACCTGTGTAGTCCTCAAGGTCATCTGCTCAGTTGATGATGGTAATGCAGTTGTCGTGGCTGCTGGCGGCGGGGAAGAAGATCTGAGGTGGCGAAAGACATTCTGGAGAGCGGATCCCTGCTGTGGTGAACCCTTCCGTTGTTGGAGCAGCTGAGCTGGGGTGGAACACAGCACCGCAGGAGCAGGACAAACCACACAAGGTTTTCTTTGACACATATCTGTAACAGAAGTAATTGTGTAAGGGATTGTTTGAACTTGAGGATTCTAACAATGCAGGGATAGGAAATAGACATGAATAGGATAGGAATGCACGTTCAAAACAGAGAATTTAAAAACACATGATTTCTGCCAATCTGGGTGTTTGGTTCATAAGAATTGGAAGATCACAGGATGCAAAGAAGCATGGTGAGATTAAGTCAAACCACAAGAAGTGTACAACCTCTTTGGTGAAGCCATGTCGATCTCAGCGTGATTGGGTTGGATGGTGAGGATGCTCCGGCTGACTTGGCTGTCGAAGGAGGGAAAGAAGATCTTAGGCGTTTGGAGATGGAGCCCGAGGTACTACTCCGCTGTGATGGAGGGTTTCATCGTTGGAGCATCTCCGTTGAGTTGTACGACGCCAAGGCTGAAGCAGGACAAGAGAGACAATGTTAACCTGAGTGGAATTCTAATAGCATCTCCAATAGATGACATAAAATACATAACCACAAAGTGCTAGATGTATACATCAGCCGCTCATCTCTGAACTTAACTGTCGAAACTGAATTTGACTATCGAATATAAACTTAACTGTCGAAACTGAATTTTGCTGTCGAAACTGAATTTTACTATCGAAACTGAACGCACTAGAGGTGAGGCTACATGTCAGTCGACTGACTTTTTCATCTCTGGTTAGTCGATTTTGCAGCCGTTGGATACGAAATCAAGGGCCTGCAGTTCATCTTCAACCTCCACCCCCCTGAGTCGCCAGCCAGCACCGACCAAACTGAAGGAAATATGCCCTAGAGGCAATAATAAAGTTATTATTTATTTCCTCATATCATGATAAATGTTTATTATTCATGCTAGAATTGTATTAACCGAAAACATAATACATGTGTGAATACATAGAAAAACATTGTGTCACTAGTATGCCTCTACTTGACTAGCTCGTTGATCAAAGATGGTTGAGTTTTCTAGCCATAGACATGAGTTGTCATTTGATTAATGGGATCATATCATTAGGAGAATGATGTGATTGACTTGACCCATTCCGTTAGCTTAGCACTTGATCGTTTAAGTTTACTGCTATTGCTTTCTACATGACTTATACATGTTGCTATGACTATGAGATTATGCAACTCCCGATTACCGAAGGAACACTTTGTGTGCTACCAAACGTCACAACATAACTGGGTGTTTATAAAGGTGCTCTACAGGTTTCTCCGATGGTACTTGTTGAGTTGGCACAGATCGAGATTAGAATTTGTCACTCCGATTGTCGGAGAGGTGTCTCTGGGCCCTCTTGGTAATGCACATCACTATAAGCCTTGCAAGCAATGTGACTAATGAGCTAGTTGCAGGATGATGCATTACGGAATGAGTAAAGAGACTTGCCGGTAACGAGATTGAGCTAGGTATTGAGATACCGACGATCGAATCTCGGGGAGTAACATACCGATGACAAAGGGAACAACATATGTTGTTATGCGTTTTAACCGATAAAGATCTTCATAGAATATGTAGGAGCCAATATGAACATCCAGGTTCCGCTATTGGTTATTGATCGGAGACGTGTCTCGGTCATGTCTACATAGTTCTCGAACCCGTAGGGTCCGCACGCTTAAAGTTCTGTGACGATTAGTATTATGAGTTTATATGTTTTGATGTACCGAAGGTAGTTCGGAGTCCCGGATGTGATCACAGACATGATGATGAGTCTCGAAATGGTCAATACATAAAGATTCATATATTGGAAGGTTATATTCGGACACCGGAAGGGTTCTGGGGGTTACCGGATAAATACCGGAGTACCAGGGGTTACCGGAACCCCCCGGGGCTTAATGGGCCTACATGGGCCTTAGTGGAAATAGAGGGCAACAAGGGGAGTGTGGGGCGCGCCCCCCAAGGCCCAAACCGAATTGGTTTAGGGCAAGGGGGGCCGGCCCCCTCTTTCCTTCTCATCCTCTCCCTTTCCTTCCCCCTCTCCTACTCCTACTAGGAAAGGAGGAGTCCTACTCCCGGTGGGAGTAGGACTCCCCCCTTGGCGCACCCTCCTTAGCCGGCCGCCTCCCCCCTTGCTCCTTTATATACGGGGGCAGGGGGGCACCTCTAGACACACAAGTTGATCATTGATCTCTCCCAGCCGTGTGCGGTGCCCCCACCACCATAATCCACCTCGGTCATACTGTAGCGGTGCTTAGGCGAAGCCCTGAGACGGTAGCTTCATTAACATCGTCACCATGCCATCGTGCTGACGAAACTCTCCCTCGAGCTCTACTGGATCGTGAGTTCGCGGGATGTCACCGAGCTGAATGTGTGCTGAACGTGGAGGTGTCATACGTTCGGTACTGAGGATCGGTCGATCGTGAAGACGTACGACTACATCAACCGCGTTGTCATAACGCTTCCGCTTAACGGTCTACAAGGGTACGTGGACGACTCTCCCCTCTTGTTTCTATGCATCACCATGATCTTGCGTGTGCATAGCAATTTTTTTGAAATTACTACGTTCCCCAACAGTGGTATCAGAGCCAGGTTTATGCGTAGATGTTATATGCATGAGTAGAGCACAAGTGAGTTGTGGGCGATACAAGTCATACTGCTTACCAGCATGTCATACTTTGGTTCGGCGGTATTGTTGGATGAACCGGCCTGGACCGACATTACACATACGCTTACGCGAGACTGGTTCTACCGACGTGCTTTGCACACAGGTGGCTGGCGGGTGTCAGTTTCTCCAACTTTAGTTGAACCGAGTGTGGCTACGCCCGGTCCTTGAGAAGGTTAAAACAGCACTAACTTGGCGAACTACCGTTGTGGTTTTGATGCGTAGGTAAGAACGGTTCTTGCTCAGCCCGTAGCAGCCACGTAAAACTTGCAACAACAAAGTAGAGGACGTCTAACTTGTTTTTGGAGGGCATGTTGAGATGTGATATGGTCAAGACATGATGCTATATTTTTGTATGAGATGATCATGTTTTGTAACGGAGTTAACGGCAACTGGCAGGAGCCACATGGTTGTCGCTTTATTCTATGCAATGCAATCACCCTGTAATTACTTTAGTTTATCACTAAGCGGTAGCGATAGTCGTAGAAGCAATAGTTGGCGAGACAACAACGATGCTACGATGGAGATCAAGGTGTCGCACCGGTGATGATTGTGATCATGATGGTGCTTGGGAGATGGAGATCAAAGGCACAAGATGATGATGGCCATATCATATCACTTATATTGATTGCATGTGATGTTTATCCTTTATGCATCTTATTCTGCTTTGATTGACGGTAGCATTATAAGATGATTCCTCACTAAATTTCAAGGTATAAGTGTTCTCCCTGAGTATGCACCGTTGCGAAAGTTCTTTGTGCCGAGACACCACGTGATGATCGGGTGTGATAAGCTCTACATTCAAATAAAATGGGTGTAAGCCAGTTTTGCACACGCAGAATACTCGGGTTAAACTTGACGAGCCTAGCATATGCAGACATGGCCTCAGAACACTGAGACCAAAAGGTCGAGCGTGAATCATATAGTAGATATGATCAAGATAGTGATGTTCACCATTGAAAACTACTCCATCTCACGTGATGATCAGACATGGTTTAGTTGATTTGGATCACGTGATCACTTAGATGATTAGAGGGATGTCTATCTAAGTGGGAGTTTTTAAGTAATATGATTAATTGAACTTAAATTTATCATGAACCTAGTACCTGATAGTATTTTTCTTGTCTATGTTGTTGTAGATAGATGGCCCGTGCTGTAGTTCCATTGAATTTTAATGCATTCCTTGAGAAAAGCAAAGTTGAAAGATGATGGTAGTAATTACACGGACTAGGTCCGTAACTTGAGGATTATCCTCATTGCTGCATAGAAGAATTATGTCCTGGAAGCACCGCTGGGTGCTACGCCTGCTGCAGATGCAATTGACGATGTTAAGAACGTCTGGCAGAGCAAAGCTGATGTCGGTGTTCTGGGAATGGGGGTCCCCAGACTTGCCTGCCTGCGGCCCGCGGCGTGGCTATGCCAGCAGGCCGTACGACTCATCTTCATCAACAAGGCATCCAAGACCCTCGCGAGGGGCCGAGCCTCGCGAGGCGGATGACACAAGACCTCCTCTGGAGTGGCATAGTCGGGCAGGCTCACGAGGAGTGGAGATATCAAGGCAAGGCGAACCTCACGAGGCTCTCGTGACATGAGCCATGATGATCAACACCAGGTGGGCGCCAGCGTGCGCAGTGTCCTTGTTTCCTCTTTGGTGCTAAGGAGGCCAGCGCAGGCGAGGAGTACCGAGGCATCAGGCAAAGGTTGTCATATCGGTGCAACAAGAGCTAGACCAGAAGGACGGCAGGACGAAGGTCATCGTGGAGCCCAAGACGGCGTCACCACCAGAGCCTTTCGCAGGCGGAGACCACCTTTGTCAGGATGGCTTGTACTAGATGTCCCCCAAAAAATTTTCCCGCCGTTGTTGGCTCCCTTCCCGCTCAATATTTGGGGAGAGGATGAGGGCGTATATAAGTAGAGCTAGCCACCACAGTTGGGGCATCGAGCAGTTCATCTAGCACTCACCCACACAAGTTAGCCAAGCACAAGAACACCTCAACACAAGGAGGCTGTTCTTCCCCTTGTATTATTAATCATCAGCCCAAGAGGCAATCCACTACCACCACACTAGAGTAGGGTATTACACCACAACGGTGGCCCGAACCAGTATAAATCTTGTGTCTTTCTGTGTTGTGATTTCATCGAGTTTGTCCGCGAGATCTTAGCGAGCTAGGGCGTAGATCGGTGAGAGGAAAAGACTTCATGTGCACCCCAGTGTTCAAACCTTAAGGGTTTGCCGGAACCCCACATCCGACATTTGGCACGCCAGGTAGGGGTGCGCCGTAGCTTCCCTTCCATCAGTTCATCGCTCCATTGCTCCATCGTCTCCATGGCGGACGCTCGCCGTGCTCGAGCTGAGCGTCGGGCTGCCCTCACCGCCCGCTTTGCCCAGATGGCCCCCATCGGCGGGCCACCTCGTCGTTCTCCGTCTTCCGCCGCCAACGCTGCCACCGGCCCGGTGCGGAACTATTGGGGAATGTAGTAATTTCAAAATTTTCCTACGCACACGCAAGATCATGGTGATGCATAGCAACGAGAGGGGAGAGTGTTGTCTACGTACCCTCGTAGACCGAAAGCGGAAGCGTTAGCACAACGCAGTTGATGTAGTCGTACGTCTTCACGATCCGACCGATCCAAGTTCCGAACGCACGGCACCTCCAAGTTCAGCACACGTTCAGCTCGATGACGTCCCGCGAACTCCAATCCAGTAGAGCTTCACGGGAGAGTTCCGTTAGCACGACGGTGTGGTGATGATGATGATGTTCTACCGTTGCAGGGCTTCACCTAAGCACCACTATGATATGATCGAGGTGGATTATGGTGGAAGGGGGCACCGCACACGGCTAAGAGATCAAGAGATCAATTGTTGTGTCTTTGGGGTGCCCCCTGCCCCCGTATATAAAGGAGTGGAGGAGGGGGAGGGCCGGCCCTCTCTATGGCTCGCCCTAGGGGAGTCCTACTCCCACCGGGAGTAGGATTCCCCCTTTCCTAGTAGAACTAGGAGCCCTTCCAAGTAGTAGGAGTAGGAGGGAAGGAAAGGGAAGGGAAAAGGAGAAGGAAGGAAGGGGGCGCCCCCCTCCCTAGTCCAATTCGGACCAGCCCATGGGGAGGGGTGCGGCCACCCTTTGAGGCCTTTCTCTCCTTTCCCATATGGCCCATTAAGGCCCAATACGAATTCCCGTAACTCCCTGGTACTCCCGAAAATACCCGAATCACTCGGAACCTTTCTGATGTCCGAATATAGTCGCCCAATATATCGATCTTTACGTCTCGACCATTTCGAGACTCCTCGTCATGTCCCCGATCTCATCCAGGACTCCGAACTCCTTCGGTACATCAAAACACATAAACTCATAATATAACTGTCATCGAACTTTAAGCGTGCGGACCCTACGGGTTCGAGAACTATGTAGACATGACCGAGACACGTCTCCGGTCAATAACCAATAGCGGAACCTGGATGCTCATATTGGCTCCCACATATTCTACGAAGATCTTTATCGGTCAGACCACATAACTACATACGTTGTTCCCTTTGTCATCGGTATGTTACTTGCCCGAGATTCGATCGTCGGTATCTCAATACCTAGTTCAATCTCGTTACCGGCAAGTCTCTTTACTCGTTCCGTAATACATCATCCCGCAACTAACTCATTAGTTGCAATGCTTGCAAGGCTTATAGTGATGTGCATTACCGAGTGTGCCCAGAGACACCTCTCCGACAATCGGAGTGACAAATCCTAATCTCGAAATACGCCAACCCAACAAGTACCTTCAGAGACACCTGTAGAGCACATCTATAATCACCCTGTTACATTGTGACGTTTGGTAGCACACAAAGTGTTCCTCCGGTAAACGGGAGTTGCATAATCTCATAGTCATAGGAACATGTATAAGTCATGAAGAAAGCAATAACAATAAACTAAACGATCAAGTTCTATGCTAACGGAATGGGTCAAGTCAATCACATCATTCTCCTAATGATGTGATCCCGTTAATCAAATGACAACTCTTTGTCTATGGCTAGGAAACATAACCATCTTTGATCAACGAGCTAGTCAAGTAGAGGCATACTAGTGACACTCTGTTTGTCTATGTATTCACACATGTATCATGTTTTCGGTTAATACAATTCTAGCATGAAATAAACATTTATCATGATATAAGGAAATAAATAATAACTTTATTATTGCCTCTAGGGCATATTTCCTTCAGTCTCCCACTTGCACTAAAGTCAATAATCTAGTTCACATCGCCATGTGATTTAACACCAATAGTTCACATCATCATGTGATTAACACCCATAGTTCACATCGTCATGTGACCAACACCCAAAAGGTTTTACTAGAGTCAATAATCTAGTTGACATAGCTATGTGATTAACACCCAAAGAGTACTAAGGTGAGATCATGTTTTACTTGTGAGAGAAGTTTAGTCAACGGGTCTGCCACATTCAGATCCGTAAGTATTTTGCAAATTTCTACGTCAACAATGCTCTGCACGGAGCTATTCTAGCTAATTGCTCCCACTTTCAATATGTATCCAGATTGAGATTTAGAGTCATCTATACCAGTGTCAAAATTTGCATCGACATAACCCTTTACGACGAACCTTTTTGTCACCTCCATAATCGAGAAACATATCCTTATTCCACTAAGGATAATTTGACCGCTGTCCAGTGATCTACTCCTAGATCACTATTGTACTCCCTTGCCATAAATAGTGTAGGGTATACAATAGATCTGGTACACAGCATGGCATATTTTATAGAACCTATGGCCAAGGCATAGGGAATGACTTTCATTCTCTCTCTATCTTCTTCCGTGGTCGGGTTTTGAGTCTTACTCAACTTCACACCTTGTAACACATGCAAGAACTCTTTCTTTGACTATTCCATTTTGAACTACTTCAAAATCTTGTCAAGGTATGTACTCATTGAAAAACTTACCAAGCGTCTTGATCTATCTCTATAGATCTAAATGCTCAATATGTAAGCAGCTTCACCGAGGTCTTTCTTTGAAAAACTCCTTTCAAACACTCCTTTATGCTTTGCAAAATAATTCTACATTATCTCCGATCAACAATATGTCATTCACATATACTTATCAGAAACGCTGTAGTGCTCCCACTCACTTTCTTGTAAATACAGGCTTCACTGCAAGTCCGTATAAAACTATATGCTTTGATCAACTTATCAAAGCGTATATTCCAACTCCGAGATGCTTGCACCAGTCCATAGATGGATCGCTGGAGCTTGCATATTTTGTTAGCACCTTTAGGATTGACAAAACTTTCTTGTTGCATCATATACAACTCTTCTTTAATAAATCCATTAAGGAATGTAGTTTTGTTTATCCATTTGCCAGATTTCATAAAATGTGGCAATTGCTAACATGATTCGACTGACTTAAGCATAGATACGAGTTTGAAACTCTCATCATAGTCAACACCTTGAACTTGTCAAAAACCTTTTGCGACAATTGTAGCTTTGTAGATAGTAACAGTACTATCAGCGTCCGTCTTTGAAAGCACAAGTGCTCCCTGGGTGGTTTTGGTAATTAATGTCAACATATCTCTTGTTGGACTAACACTTTTACCTAGTATGTTTCAGATAAGTTCAACAATGGAGTGGCATGGACTAGAGGATGTGGAACCCCTTCAAGATGCTAAGGACAAAGGATTGGCTCAAGCTTCAAGATCAAGACTCTACATTTTCTATTTTAGTGATCCAAGATCACATTGAGTCTATAGGAAAAGCCAATACTATCAAGAGGGGATGAGGTGTTGCTTAATGGTTTGCTTGCTCAAAGTGCTTAGTGATATGCTCCAAAACCCTCAACTACCTTCCCACATCCACATATGACCTAAACCAAAAGTCAAACTCGGCCCCACCGATTCTATCTATCCGGCGCCACCGAGTTTCAGATGTCATAGCCACTGCCACAAACCCTAGCAAATCGGTTTCACCGATAGGGATCTCGGTCTCACTGAGATGGGATTGTAATCTCTCTGTGTATGTCCATTACCAAAATCTGTCTCACCGAGTTTGAGCAATCGGTACTACCGAGATTACAATGCAAACCCTCTGGTTAGCTTATTACCAAAATCGGTCCCACCGAGTTTGTGTAATCGGTCACACCGAGTTTGCCTGACCAACTCTCTGGTTAGCTTATTACCAAAATCGGTCCCACCGAGTTTGTGTAATCGGTCACACCGAGATTACGTTATGCCCTAACCCTAACCATATCGGTCCTACCGAGTTGCATCTCAGTCCCACCGAAAATCCTAACGGTCACTAGGTTTGCTGAATCGGTCCGACCGAGTTTAACCATTCGGTCCCACCGAGTTTGGCAAATTGTGTGTAACGGTTAGATTTTGTCTGGAGGCTATATATACCCCTCCACCCACTCTTCATTTGTGGAGAGAGCCATCAGAACATACCTACACTTCCAATACACATTTTCTGAGAGAGAACCACCTACACTTGTGTTGAGGTCAAGATATTCCATTCCAACCATATGAATCTTGATCTCTAGCCTTTCCCAAGTTGCTTTCCACTCAAATCTTCTTTCCACCAAATCCAAATCCTGTGAGAGAGAGTTGAGTGTTGGGGAGACTATCATTTGAAGCACAAGAGCAAGGGTTCATCATCAACACACCATTTGTTACTTCTTGGAGAGTGGTGTCTCCTAGATTGGCTAGGTGTCACTTGGGAGCCTCCAACAAGATTGTGGAGTTGAACCAAGGAGTTTGTAAGGGCAAGGAGATCGCCTACTTCGTGAAGATCTACCGCTAGTGAGGCAAGTCCTTCGTGGGCGACGGCCGTGATGGAATAGACAAGGTTGCTTCTTCGTGGACCCTTCGTGGGTGGAGCCCTCCGTGGACTCGCGCAACCGTTACCCTCTGTGGGTTGAAGTCTCCATCAACGTGGATGTACGATAGCACCACCTATCGGAACCACGACAAAAACATCCGTGTCTCCAATTGCGTTTGAATACTCCAAACCCTTCTCTTTACATTCTTGCAAGTTGCATGCTTTACTTTCCGCTGCTCATATACTCATTGCATGCTTGCTTGATATGTATTGTGTTTGTTAAACTTGTGCTTAAACTCCACTTAAACTTAAGAATATTAAAAACTGCAACTTTTGGCACTTAGTGTCTAATCACCCCCCTCTAGACACCTCTTCTCGATCCTTTCAATTGGTATCAGAGCTTTGGTCTCCATTGCCTTGGTTTAAACACCATTGGAGGAAGATGGATGTGTCTACTTTGGGGAGTCTTAGACATAGAGTGCCTATTCTTGATGGAGAGTATTTTCATGAGTGGAAAAATGAAATGCTTGAGATTTTCAATGAATATCATTTGAACAAGTACATTACTAGCCCTTGTGCACCTCATGTTGATCCTTTGCACCCTACCCTAGATGAAGATATTGACATGATTCGCAATCTTAGAACTGTTGAGCTCATCATTAGAGGCTTGCCTAGAAACTTGATTAGATGTTTGCCTACTCTCAAGTGTGCCTACACCATATGGAGATTTCTTGAGGAACGATTTCCAGATTATTCCTTGAAAAATTTAGACGAAATTCTCCATAAGTCTATTGCCTTGAGTAAGATGAACTCTAGTGATCCTAGCTTTGGTGATTGTCTATTTGAGCTTACCAATCTCATGCGTGCTAAAGGAAATGTTGGAATCATTAGCGATATCATATCCGAAGCTATTAGAATTCATAAAGGTAACCATTGTGATGATCATTTATCTAATGAATTACCCTCTCTAGGAATTGATCAATCACAAGATGATGTTGAACATGGATACTATGATGAAGATGATGATAGTGACTATGATCTTGATGATGCAATGAGGCATTTTGGTCTTATGGCAAATCTTCGCGGCTACATGGCTGGAGGAAAGGAATGGGTCCTTGATAGTGGATGTACTGATCATATGACCGGAGATAAAGATATGTTCCGTGAGCTTGCTGAAAACGACGGCCCTCGAAAATATGTCACTTTTGGTGATAATTCAAAGGGTAAGGTGGTTGGCCTTGGTAAGGTGGCCATCTCACATGATAGCTCCATACAAAATGTCATGCTCGTTGAATCCCTTGGATACAATTTACTTTCAGTTTCTAGACTTGCGGATTTCGGTTTCAATGTCTTATTCACTGAAGTAGATTGCCAAGTGTTTCGTAGAGACAATCATAAAATGGTCTTTACCGGTATACGTAGAGGAGATCTTTACATTGTTGATTTCACTAAAAAGGCTCAACCTAGAACTTGCTTAATTACCAAATCTTCTAAAGGCTGGTTGTGGCATAGAAGACTAGGTCATGTTGGTATGCGAAATCTTGATAAGCTTATTAAAGGTGATCATATCCTTGGAATAAAAGATGTCATATTTGACAAGGATAGACTTTGTAGTGCTTGTCAAGCAGGGAAACAAGTTGGAGGAAGTCACCGCGCGAAGAACATCATGACCACAAGAAGACCACTCGAGCTACTTCACATGGATCTCTTTGGTCCAAATGCCTACAAGAGTCTCGGTGGTAACTCATTTGGTCTAGTCATAGTTGATGATTTTTCAAGATTTACGTGGGTGTTCTTTCTTGATGACAAATCGCAGGTCCAAAAGATCTTCAAAAACTTCGCTAGGAAGGCCCAAAATCAGTTTGACGTGAAGATCAAGAAGGTTCGGAGCGACAACGGAACGGAGTTCAAGAACGCAAATGTGGACACCTTTCTTGACGAAGAAGGGATTTCACACGAGTTCTCGGCTACGTACACACCTCAACAAAATGGAGTTGTTGAAAGGAAGAACCGGACTCTTATCGAGATGGCAAGAACGATGCTTGATGAGTACAAAACGCCAAAGCACTTTTGGGCGGAAGCGGTTGAGACAGCTTGTCATGCAACAAATCGCTTGTATCTTCACAAGCTACTCGGCAAGACGGCATACGAGCTCCTCACCGGTAACAAACCCCAAGTTGGATACTTTCGAGTATTCGGCTCAAAGTGCTACATTCTTGATAAGCATCGTCGTTCTAAATTTGCTCCTAAATCTCATGAAGGTTTCCTACTTGGTTATGGCTCAAACTCTCACACTTACCGTGTCTACAACAATTTCACCCGAAAGGTTGAAGAGACGGTAGATGTGAAGTTTGATGAATCTAACGGCTCGCAAGTAGAGCAATTGCCAATTGATGTAGGAGACAAAGACCCTTCGGAAGCAATTCAAGACTTGTCCATTGGCAAGATTCGTCCAACGGAAGTGAAGGAGAGTACCTCGTCCGTCCAAGTGGAAGCTTCTACCTCACGACAAGGTGAACCAAGAGTTGATACGGAAGCATCCACAAGTGGGACACGCCAAGATGAAGAAAACGAGGAAGCGCACCAAGATGAACATCAACAACCTCCTTCTCCACCACGACAAGAGAACGACAACGTCAACAATGAAGAAGGCCAAGAAGAAGCACAAGATGAAGAGGATGTTCCACCCCGACCCAAGCAAAAGCTTTCACGAGTTCGAGCAAGAATTGCTAAGGATCATCCCGTCGAGCAAATCTACAATGATATCCAAACCGGGAGAATCACTCGCTCTAAAACTCGTTTAGCTAACTTTTGTGAACATTACTCATTCATCTCTAGCATTGAACCTATGAAGGTTGAAGAAGCATTGGAGGATCCGGACTGGATAAACGCTATGCATGAAGAGCTACACAACTTTGAGAGAAATCAAGTGTGGACATTGGTCGAGAAGCCCGACAACAACCACAACATCATTGGTACCAAATGGGTGTTTCGCAACAAGCAAGATGAAGATGGACAAGTGGTTCGCAACAAAGCACGTCTCGTCGCCCAAGGCTACACACAAGTTGAAGGTATGGACTATGGTGAGACATATGCTCCCGTTGCTAGACTTGAGTCCATTCGCATCTTACTTGCTTATGCTAATCACCATGATATCACCTTGTACCAAATGGACATTAAAAGTGCTTTTCTAAATGGCAAAATTGAGGAGGAAGTTTATGTTAAGCAACCTCCCGGCTTCGTCAATCCTAAGAAACCTAATCATGTTTACAAACTTCACAAAGCCCTTTATGGTCTTAAACAAGCTCCTAGAGCATGGTATAAATGCTTGACCAAGTTCCTTATTGAAAAAGGCTTTGAAATTGGTAAAATTGATTCTACTCTTTTTACTAAAAGGGTTAATGGAGAACTATTTGTGTGCCAAATTTATGTTGATGATATCATATTTGGTTCAACTAACCCTCATTTTAGTGAGAAGTTTGGAAAGCTAATGTCGGAGAAGTTTGAGATGTCTATGATGAGTGAACTCAAATTCTTTCTCGGTTTGCAAATCAAGCAAACTAAGGAAGGTACCTTTGTCTCTCAAATGAAGTACACCAAGGACTTATTCAAGAAGTTCAATATGCAAGAATGCAAAGGTATGACTACACCCATGCCTACTAGTGGACATCTTGATTTGACCAAAGATGGTGAACCGGTTGATCAAAAGGTTTATCGCTCTATGATTGGTTCATTGTTATATCTATGTGCCTCTCGTCCCGATATTATGCTAAGTGTGTGCATGTGTGCACGATATCAAGCTGCTCCTAAAGAGTGTCATCTTAAGGCTGTGAAAAGGATAGTGAGATACCTAATCCATACACCAAATTTTGGCATTTGGTATCCTAAGAGGTCCTCTTTTGATCTTGTTGGCTACTCCGATTCGGACTATGCCGGAGACAAGGTTGATAGAAAATCCACTTCGGGTACTTGTCAATTCCTTGGTAGATCTCTTGTGTCTTGGTCTTCCAAGAAACAAAACTCGGTATCCTTATCCACCGCCGAAGCGGAATACATTGCCGCTGGTTCATGTTGTGCTCAATTACTTTGGATGACCCAAACTCTTAAAGATTATGGGATATATGTGAAACATGTTCCATTGCTATGTGACAATGAAAGTGCTATTAAGATTGCTCACAATCCCGTGCAACATTCTCGAACTAAGCATATTGAAGTTCGTCATCATTTCATTCGAGATCATGTTGCAAAAGGGGACATTAACCTTAAGCATGTTCGCACCGATAAGCAATTGGCGGATATATTCACTAAACCACTTGATGAGAAAGTGTTTTGCAGGTTGAGAGGTGAATTGAACATCATTGATGCTTCAAACTTGGAGTAGGAACTCCATTTGATACATGCGGGGCATGAGCCTATGACTAATCCTCGATATTTCTCTTATGATGCTATTCATATGTCTTGGATATATTTGTACCTTGCATGTTATCTAACCCGTGTAGGTACTTGGTTGAATCTAAATCTATGAGATTGCAACTCACTCACATCTTGAGCAATCTCTACATCACCAAGTCTCTACACAATGGTGGTTGAAGACAAGGAAGCACGAAACCATTCAAACATATCCTTTGGCAAATTCTATGTTGAGTCTCATGATTGTCATTTTGGATACACAAGTGCTCTTCCTTGCAAAGCTAACCCATGTAGGTAGATGAACTCAAACTCCAAGTGGTGCTCCCAACCCTTGATGAACTACATCAACCTTGAGCAACCCACACAAGTTCAACTACAAGAACACCACCACCCAAGGTATGTTATTCCATCTTAGAGAAGCTTTACTCCAAGTCATGAGTCAAAGCAACTCGACAAGATGTGAATACATCAAAAGGCTTAAACGAAAAATGGTAACCCCATTTTGAGCTTAAACGATGAGTATGACCTATGATCAAGTGCTCTCACTTGACTCCTAAGTCAATATACTCTAACATAGGTGACTTTGTCGCCGACCATCTCTAGATGAAGTTCTCGTGTGTCTCTCCGTGCTTTTGTTCTTGCATATTTGTTTCCCCTTTCAAAAAAAACTTCATCTAGAACTTTTAGTTTCTTTTCTTTCCTTTTTGTTCTGCATTTTCTGCATCCAATTCATTGCAAATCTTTCAGTAAATTCCTTGCATATCCTTGTGAGATCTTACTTGTCTAGTGAGCTGAGGTGACAAGTGGTTTCACTCTAATGAACTCGGTCACACCGGTTTGTTCTCTTCGGCCCAACCGAAATCTTTCGGTGCAACCGAAGCACACAACTCGGAGTCACCGATTCCACCACAGGAAAACCAACTTGCCACTTATTCCTGATTTCTGTTTGCTCCAGCTCCACTCAATGATTCTTGTCCTCTACCAGCATCATATTAGACATGCTGCTTTGCTCTGTGACTCGAGGACCAACCCATTTGTATCACATGTCCAGAAGAGCCCTTCTTGGAAATTGATGTCAAAGGGGGAGAGAGAGATCACATCAAAGCTTAATCCTTCCTATAGGGGGAGAAAGAGAGAATACTCAGGGGGAGAGAGTTTCTCAACTAGGAGAAAGTAATATCATCAAAGACCCCAGATGCTTGGTGTTCAACAGGAGAGATGTCACATGTCTTTAAGAGGGGAAAGACATGTTTGGTTGCTTGCTTTAGCTCAATCTCTGTTGTTTCCTTTTTTGTTGCTCTGATTTTCTGTTCCCTATCTTCTCCCAATATCCCATGCAGATTCAGGGGGAGCAAGACATCTAAGGGAAGGAAATCTCTGATTTTATTGCATATCTTTACCTTTGGGGACATGTCTATATCCAATGTGGTACTTAGTACTCACTCTACATGTCATCCCAGTCTTGGTTCTCTTGTGGTTTCTCTTGCTTGCTCTGGTCAATAGGTGTATCTGTGTTATTTAACCTTGTTTGCACAGGTTCATCCCATCCTAAGCCAACTCAAGACCACAAGGTAAGTATATGCATCACAGTCATGTGAATGAGAAGTTCTTGCTGATGTACATACTGTTTGCAAGAAGGACTCATGAGCATGAAGGTACATTTCTCACATTCACATCATTTGCTCTGATGCATATAGCCAAGATACATGTAACACATTGCTTACTCTGTCATGTTTACGCATTCACATGCTCCTATATTCAATATTCACATGATTGCATACATGTAGGGGGAGCCTATGCATGTTACATGTCTTTCCAAAGCTTACTTGCTATTCTCTATATCTTTATCTAAAGCTTTGATGTATGTTGTCATCAATTACCAAAAAGGGGGAGATTGAAAGCACAAGTGCTTCCTAGGTGGTTTTGGTAATTAATGTCAACATATCTCTTGTTGGACTAACACTTTTACCTAGTATGTTTCAGATAAGTTCAACAATGGAGTGGCATGGACTAGAGGATGTGGAACCCCTTCAAGATGCTAAGGACAAAGGATTGGCTCAAGCTTCAATATCAAGACTCTACATTTTCTATTTTAGTGATCCAAGATCACATTGAGTCTATAGGAAAAGCCAATACTATCAAGAGGGGATGAGGTGTTGCTTAATGGCTTGCTTGCTCAAAGTGCTTAGTGATATGCTCCAAAACCCTCAACTACCTTCCCACATCCACATATGACCTAAACCAAAAGTCAAACTCGGCCCCACCACTTCTATCTGTCCGGCGCCTCTGAGTTTCAGATGTCATAACCACTGCCACAAACCCTAGCAAATCGGTTTCACCAAGATGGGATTGTTATCTCTCTATGTATGTCCATTACCAAAATCGGTCTCACTGAGTTTGAGCAATCGGTACTACCGAGATTACAATGCAAACCCTCTGGTTAGCTTATTACCAAAATCGGTCCCACCGAGTTTGTGTAATCGGTCACACCGAGATTATGTTATGCCCTAACCCTAACCATATCGGTCCTACCGAGTTGCATCTTAGTCCCACCGAAAATCCTAACGGTCACTAGGTTTGCTGAATCGGTCCGACCGAGTTTAACCATTTGGTCCCACCGAGTTTGGCAAATTGTGTGTAACGGTTAGATTTTGTGTGGAGGCTATATATACCCCTCCACCCACTCTTCATTCGTGGAGAGAGCCATCAGAACAGACCTACACTTCCAATACACATTTTCTGAGAGAGAACCACCTACACTTGTGTTGAGGTCAAGATATTCCATTCCAACCACATGAATCTTGATCTCTAGCCTTTCCCAAGTTGCTTTCCACTCAAATCTTCTTTTTACCAAATCCAAATCCTGTGAGAGAGAGTTGAGTGTTGGGGAGACTATCATTTGAAGCACAAGAGCAAGGGGTTCATCATCAACACACCATTTGTTACTTCTTGGAGAGTGGTGTCTCCTAGATTGGCTAGGTGTCACTTGGGAGCCTCCAACAAGATTGTGGAGTTGAACCAAGGAGTTTGTAAGGGCAAGGAGATCGCCTACTTCGTGAAGATCTATGCTAGTGAGGCAAGTCCTTCGTGGGCGACGGCCGTGATGGAATAGACAAGGTTGCTTCTTTGTGGACCCTTCGTGGGTGGAGCCCTCCATGGACTCGCGCAACCGTTACCCTCCGTGGGTTGAAGTCTCCATCAACATGGATGTACGATAGCACCACCTATCAGAACCACGACAAAACATCCATGTCTCCAATTGCGTTTGAATACTCCAAACCCTTCTCTTTACATTCTTGCAAGTTGCATGCTTTACTTTCCGCTGCTCATATACTCATTGCATGCTTGCTTGATATGTATTGTGTTTGTTAAACTTGTGCTTAAACTCCACTTAAACTTAAGAATATTAAAAACTGCAACTTTTGGCACTTAGTGTCTAATCACCCCCCTCTAGACACCTCTTCTCGATCCTTTCAGTCTTCCTCTTGAAGATCCATTTAATCTCAATGGCTCGCTGCTCAATGGGCAAGTCAATCAAAGTCCATAATTTGTTCTCATACATGGATCTCATCTCAGATTTCATGGCCTCAAGCCATTTCATGGAATCTGGGCTCATCATCGCTTCCTCATAGTTCATAGGCTCGTCATGGTCAAGTAACATGACCTCCAGAACAGGATTACTGTACCACTCTGGTGCGGATCTCACTCTGCTTTACCTACGAGGTTCGGTAGTAACTTGATCTGAAGTTACATGATCATCATCATTAGCTTCCTCACTAATTGGTGTAGTAGTCACAGGAACAGATTTCTGTGATGAACTACTTTCCAATAAGGGAGCAGGTACAGTTTCCTCATCAAGTTCTACTTTCCTCCCACTCACTTCTTTCGAGAGAAACTCCTTCTCTAGAAAGGATCCATTCTCAGCAATGAATATCTTGCCTTCGGATCTGTGATAGAAGGTGTACCCAACATTTTCTTTTGGGTATCCTATGAAGATGCACTTCTCCGATTTGGGTTTGAGCTTATCAGGTTGAAACTTTTTCACATAAGCATTGCAACCTCAAATTTTAAGAAACGATAGCTTAGGTTTCTTGCCAAACCATAGTTCATACGGTGTCGTCTCAATGGATTTAGATGGTGCCCTATTTAACGTGAATGTAGCTATCTCTAATGCATAACCCCAAAATGATAGTGGAAAATTGGTAAGAGACATCATAGATCGCACCATATCTAATAAAGTACAGTTACGACGTTCGGACACACCATTACACTGTGGTGTTCTAGGTGGCGTGAGTAGTGAAACTATTTCACATTGTTTTAACTGAAGGCCAAACTCGTAACTCAAATATTTTACTTCTACGATCATATCGTAGAAACTTTTATTTTTGTTACGATGATTCTCCACTTCACTCTGAAATTCTTTGAACTTTTCAAATGTTTCAGACTTGTGTTTCATTAAGTAGATATACTCATATCTGCTCAAATCATCCGTGAAGTTCAGAAAATAATGATACCCGCCATGAGCCTCAACATTCATCGGACTGCATACATCACTATGTATTATTTCCAATAAGTCAGTTGCTTGCTCCATTGTTCCGGAGAACGGAGTCTTAGTCATCTTGCCCATGAGGCACGGTTCGCAAGCATCAACTGATTCATAATCAAGTGATTCCAAAAGCCCATCAACATGGATTTTCTTCATGCGCTTTACACCAATATGACCTAAACGGCAGTTCCACAAATAAGTTGCACTATCATTATTAACTTTGCATCTTTTGGCTTCAATATTATGAGAATGTGTACCACCACGATCGAGATCCAGCAAACCATTTTCATTGGGTGTATGACCATAGAAGGTTTTATTCATGTAAACAGAACAACAATTATTCTCTAACTTACATGAATAACCGTATTGCAATAAACATGATCCAATCATATTTATGCTCAATGCAAACACTAAATAACATTTATTTTAGGTTCAACACTAATCCCGAAAGTATAGGGAGTGTGCGATGATGATCATATCAATCTTGGAACCACTTCCAATACACATCGTCACTTCACCCTTAACTAGTCTCTGTTTATTTTGCAACTCCCGTTTTGAGTTACTAATCTTAGCAACTGAACTAGTATCAAATACTAAGGGTTTGCTATAAACACTAGTAAAGTACACATCAATAACATGTATATCAAATATACCTATGTTCACTTTGCCATCCTTCTTATCCGCCAATTACTTGGGGTAGTTCCGCTTCCAATGACCAGTCCCTTTGCAGTAGAAGCACTCAGTTTCAGGGTTAGGTCCAGACTTGGGTTTTTTCACTTGAGCAGCAACTTGTTTGCCGTTCTTCTTGAAGTTCCCCTTTCTTCCCTTTGTCCCTTTACTTGAAACTAGTAGTTTTACCATCAACACTTGATGCTTTTCTTGATTTCTACCTTCGTCGATTTCAGCATCACGAAGAGCTTGAGAATAGTTTCCGTTATCCCTTGCATATTATAGTTCATCACGAAGTTCTACTAACTTGTGATGGTGACTGGAGAATTCTGTCAATCACTATTTTATCTGGAAGATTAACTCCCACTTGATTCAAGCGATTGTAGTACCCAGACAATCTGAGCACATGCTCACTGCTTGAGCTATTCTCCTCCATCTTTTAGCTATAGAACTTGTTGGAGACTTCATATCTCTCAACTTGGGTATTTACTTGAAATATTAACTTCAACTCCTAGAACATCTCATATGGTCCATGACATTCAAAACGTCTTTGAAATCCCGATTCTAAGCTGTTAAGCATGGTGCACTAAACTATCAAGTAGTCATCATATTGAGCTAGCCAAACGTTCATAACGTCTGCATCTGCTCCTGCAATAGGTCAGTCACCTAGCGGTGCATCAAGGACATAATTGTTCTGTGCAGCAATGAGGATAAACCTCAGATCACGGACCCAGTCCACATCATTGCTACTATCATCTTTCAACTTAGTTTTCTCTAGGAACACATATAAAACATAGGGAAGCAATAACGCGAGCTATTGATCTACAACATAGATATGCAAATACTATCAGGACTAAGTTCATGATAAATTAAAGTTCAATTAATCATATTACTTAAGAGCTCCCACTTAGAAAGACATCCCTCTAATCTTCTAAGTGATCATGTGATCCAAATCAACTAAACCATAACCGATCATCACGTGAAATGGAGTAGTTTTCAATGGTGAACATCACTATGTTGATCATATCTACTATATGATTCATGCTCGACCTTTCAGTCTCAGTGTTCTGAGGCCATATCTGCATATGCTAGGCTCCTCAAGTTTAACCTGAGTATTCTGCGTGTGTAAAACTGGCTTGCACCCGTTGTAGATGGACGTAGAGCTTATCACACCCGATCATCACGTGGTGTCTGGGCACGACGAACTTTGGCAATGGTGCATACTCAGGGAGAACACTTTTTATCTTGAAATTTAGTGAGAGATCATCTTATAATTCTACCGTCAATTAAAGCTAGATAAGATGCATAAAAGATAAACATCATATGCAATCAAAATATGTGACATGATATGGCCATCATCATCTTGTGCCTTTGATCTCCATCTCCAAAACATCGTCATGATTTCCATCGTCACCGGCATGACACCATGATCTCCATCATCTTGATCTATATCAATGTGTCGTCACATGGTCGTCTCGCTAACTATTGCTCTTGCAACTATTGCTATCGCATATCAATAATTGTAAAGCAATTATTTGGCACTTGCATCTTATGCAATAAAGAGACAACCATAAGGCTTCTGTCAGTTGCCGATAACTTCAACAAAACATGATCATCTTATACAACAACTTATATCTCATCACGTCTTGACCATATCACATCACAACATGCCCTGCAAAAACAAGTTAGACGTCCTCTACTTTGTTGTTGCAAGTTTTACGTGGCTGCTACGGGCTTAGCAAGAACCGTTCTTACCTACGCATCAAAACCACAACGATAGTTTGTCAAGTTGGTGCTGTTTTAACCTTCTCAAGGACCAGGCGTAGCCACACTCGGTTCAACTAAAGTTGGAGAAACTGACACCCGCTAGTCACCTGTGTGCATAGCACGGCGGTAAAACCAGTCTCGTGTAAGCGTACGCGTACGCGTAATGTCGGTCCGGGCCGCTTCATCCAACAATACCGCTGAACCAAAGTGTGACATGCTGGTAAGCAGTATGACTTATATCGCCCACAACTCACTTGTGTTCTACTCGTGCATATTACATCAACGCATAAAACCTGGCTTGGATGCCACTGTTGGGGAACGTAGTAATTTCAAAATTTTCCTACGCACACGCAAGATCATGGTGATGCATAGCAACGAGAGGGGAGAGTGTTGTCTACGTACCCTCGTAGACCGAAAGCGAAAGCGTTAGCACAACACGGTTGATGTAGTCGTACGTCTTCACGATCCGACCGATCCAAGTACCGAACGCACGACACCTCTGAGTTCAGCACACGTTCAGCTCGATGACGTCCCGCGAACTCCAATCCAGTAGAGCTTCACGGGAGAGTTCCATCAGCACGACGGCGTGGTGACGATGATGATGTTCTACCGTTGCAGGGCTTCGCCTAAGCACCACTACGATATGATCGAGGTGGATTATGGTGGAAGGGGGCACCGCACACGGCTAAGAGATCAAGAGATCAATTGTTATGCCTTTGGGGTGCCCTTGCCCCCGTATATAAAGGAGTGGAGGAGGGGGAGGGCCGGCCCTCTCTATGGCTTGCCCTAGGGGAGTCCTACTCCCACCGGGAGTAGGATTCCCCTTTTCCTAGTAGAACTAGGAGCCCTTCCAAGTAGTAGGAGTAGGAGGGAAGGAAAGGGAAGGGAAAAGGAGAAGGAAGGAAGGGGGCGCCCCCCCTCCCTAGTCCAATTCGGACCAGCCCATGGGGAGGGGTGCGGCCACCCTTTGAGGCCTTTCTCTCCTTTCCCGTATGACCCATTAAGGCCCAATACGAATTCCCGTAACTCCCCGGTACTCCCGAAAATACCCGAATCACTTGGAACCTTTCCGATGTCCGAATATAGTCTTCCAATATATCGATCTTTACGTCTCGACCATTTCGAGACTCCTTGTCATGTCCCCGATCTCATCCGGGACTCCGAACTCCTTCAGTACATCAAAACACATAAACTCATAATATAACTGTCATCGAACTTTAAGCGTGCGGACCCTACGGGTTCGAGAACTATGTAGACATGACCGAGACACGTCTCCGGTCAATAACTAATAGCGGAACCTGGATGCTCATATTGGCTCCCACATATTCTACGAAGATCTTTATCGGTCAGACCGCATAACTACATACGTTGTTCCCTTTGTCATCGGTATGTTACTTGCCCGAGATTCGATCGTCGGTATCTCAATACCTAGTTCAATCTCGTTACCGGCAAGTCTCTTTACTCGTTCCGTAATACATCATCCCGCAACTAACTCATTAGTTGCAATGCTTGCAAGGCTTATAGTGATGTGCATTACCGAGTGGGCCCAGAGATACCTCTCCGACAATTGGAGTGACAAATCCTAATCTCGAAATACGCCAACCCAACAAGTACCTTCGGAGACACCTGTAGAGCACCTTTATAATCACCCTGTTACGTTGTGACGTTTGGTAGCAAACAAAGTGTTCTTTCGGTAAACGGGAGTTGCATAATCTCATAGTCATAGGAACATGTATAAGTCATGAAGAAAGCAATAGTAATAAACTAAACGATCAAGTGCTATGCTAACGGAATGGGTCAAGTCAATCACATCATTCTCCTAATGATGTGATCCCATTAGTCAAATGACAACTCTTTGTCTATGGCTAGGAAACATAACCATCTTTGATCAACGAGCTAGTCAAGTAGAGGCATACTAGTGACACCCTGTTTGTCTATGTATTCACACATGTATCATGTTTCCGGTTAATACAATTCTAGCATGAATAATAAACATTTATCATGATATACGGAAATAAATAATAACTTTATTATTGCCTCTAGGGCATATTTCCTTCAGGAACGAGCAGCAAGCGTCTTCGCTGCATCCTTCGGTACGGCAGGATGGCCGGACCGCCACTCCATCGCTGACCCTGGCCGATTCTTCGTCCCATGCGTGCCGCGCTCCCATGGAGGCGTTGGCCGCACTCCTCGCCGCAAACGAACTCCTGCGCTACCGCCCAGTCGACGACCTCTACGAGGAGTGGCTCGACCGCATCGCCGAGCTCGTCCGCGCCGCAGGGGGCTCCCCGGTGCCATCCCACTCTCTGCCTCACCCTCAGCCGGTCATGAGCGACGAGGCCCGAGGCGCGCCCCCACCACCCCAACCCAAAGAATGTGCCTTGGCACCAAGGCGCGCGGCCCCGTGCTATGATCCGCCACGCCCGGTGCTCGCACGTGAAGAGAGAAGCTGCCAAGAAATCCCTCGGCCGCGAGGAGCTGCACCCGCGCTTCCCGCGCCGCCTCGTCAAGACCGCGCGCCGCCCGCAGCTGTGTCGCGTGGGCCTCATCAAGACCAGGATCCACCTCCGAAGCGGGCACCAGTAACCACGGCCGGCTGCCGCGCCTTCACCCCCGAGCAGCGCAGCGTCGCCTGGCCAGGCAAGTTCAAGCCGGATCTGCCTCCTCGCTACGACGACACCGCCGACCCCGCGGAGTTCCTGCAGCTCTACGAGCTGAGCATTGAAGCAGCCAATGGCGACGAGAAAGTCATGGAAAACTGGTTTCCCATGGCTCTCAAGGACGAGGCCCGCTCCTGGCTCCTGAACCTACAGCACGGCTCATTCTCCTCCTGGGACAAGATGCGCAACCGCTTTGTCGCCAACTTACAGGGCACTCGCGACCGCCCGCCGGCCGCGGGCGACCTGCGCCGCATCAAGCAACAACCAGGGGAGACCCTCCAGAAGTACATCCAGCACTTCAAAAACACCCGCCTCAAGATCCCCAAGGTCACGGATGAGGCCATCATCTCCGCGTTCTCCGACGGCGTCCGTGACGTCAAGATGAAGGAAGAGCTTGCTATCCACGAGGAGCTCTGCACATCTCAGGAGCTGTTCAACCTAGCGACCAAGTGCGCAAGAGCTGAGGAGGGGCGCCTCTCTCTGCTTGAGCTGCCAACCGCGGGCATAGAGGAGAAGAAAGCCAAGGCCAAGGAAGTGAAGCGCAAGGAAGCAGCGGTGCTAGCAGCGGAGCCCGACACCAAACGGGGCAGAGATCAGCACGAGTCATCCAAGAATAGCCGACCGTTCTGCGCCTTCCACAACCTGAACATCCACAACACCAGCGACTGCCAAGAGCTCAGAGCCATACGAGAAGGATGTTACGGTCAACGCCTCGAGCGCAGTGACCGGGGCTACGGCCGTGGAGGAGGACGTGGAGGCGGACGCTGGGACGACCGTGGCTCGCGCCAGGAATGGCGCGCCAGGCCTCGCGAGGACCGTTGGCAGGACCATCCTCGTGAGGGGGCCTGGAGGGATCATCCTCGTGAGGATCGCCCCCAAAGCAACGCCAGTCTTCCCCCGCTGTTGCCACCAAGAAGGAACGACGATCATCATCAGGACGAGGGGGCTGGGGGCTTCTAGGAGCCGCGTGCAATCGCCTGCATCTTGGGCGGCGCCTAGGCCCCAGCCTCTCAGTGCATCTTCAAACGGTTTGCTCGTGAGGTGAACGCGATGCTCCCCAAGCTTGAGGCCGCGCGCCCCCGCAAGTGGTCCCAGTGTGCCATCACTTTCAACTCGGCATATAAGCTCAAGTGCGTGGCCACCACCGGCGTCCTCCCGATGTTGTGTTCCCCAGTCATCAGCAATGTGCAGGTTACAAAGACCCTCAGCGACGGCAGTGCAGGGCTCAACATCCTGTCCGTCGACACATTCGACAACCTCCAAGTGCCATATGAGCAGCTCCAGCCTACCAAACCTTTCTCAGGAGTAACTGACGGCTCCACCACACCGATAGGGCAGGTCCGCCTTCCTGTCACCTTCGGCACGCGCGACAACTTCCGCACCGAGCTCATCGACTTTGACGTCACACACATCCGCCTGCCGTATAACGCCATCCTCGGGTATCCGGCCCTGGACAAGTTCATGGCGGTCACCCACCACGGCTACAACATCCTCAAGATGCCTGGAAGTGGCGGGGTCATCACGGTCCTGTGTGAAGAAAGGGATGAAGTGTGCTCCCTCGAGCGCGCCTTCCAAGCTGCAGCAATCGACGACCCCGACAACAGAAGTGAGAGCCCTCCGGAGGCCATCCCCAAGAAGAAGCAGCTGCACCATGCAGGACTTCAGGAGGATGGCGTCGCGGCAGGAGCCTCATCAGGATCAGTGTCCATCCCAGGGGCGCCTCCCTCCATCGCATAGGAAGGCACGCCCAGCGCCCTCCTCGTGCAGGGCTTAGGGGCTCTCTTCTAGAGGGCCTCAGGCCTTGCCAACCTCACGAGGGAGGCGGTTGGGCACCACTTGGAGGCGTGCTACATGTCACGTTTTCCTCAGGAGAACACAGGGCAAGGGGTGCCACCACTCAGAAGTTCATCGCCAAGACCACACAGGAACTGCAAGATGCAAGAGCCATGCGTGGTGACATCCGCTCACAGGGCGCAGCTTACCAACCAAGCGAGGGTGCTGAGCTGCGTGTTTGCATCAACGTCCCATGGCTCAATAGGGCCGGGTCTCGGGAGCGCTTCTGGCCTTCGCATGTGGGCCGTTGCGAGGGCCTGCCGCACAACTACCTTCGCATGCCCCTCGGCTTGCCGGGCGTGGCGTCGGCCTATCAGCGCAACATGCGGCATGACCTGGTGACTCAAGAGGCCAGGTACCACACCGTCATGGAGGAAACGAAGACGGTCTTCAGGGAGCCTCCTGAGCCCCCAGAGCCTCCCGAGGCTCAGGGCTCCGGTGGCTCATGAGGAGTCATTTCTTCGACGCACGTCTTCAGCTGCACCAACTCTGCTTCATCTATAGAACCAGGTGACATCTTCCAAGCTTGTTTAAACTGGGAGCGCCCCTTGGGCTGCATTATTCCCAGGCCACGTGGGCCCGTCCCTGCAGCATGTATCCCTTTTGCTCATGTCTTTAGCTTACCTTGCTGGGGGCGCCCCTCCAACTGCATCATCCACAAGCCGCTCGGGCCGGACCCAGTGGCATGTATCTTCCTGCATTTAGCCAAGCTGGTTTGCCTTCCCTGCTTAACCTGCCTACGGTTATCACCTGCTCGATCATCGCCTCCCACAGGGCCTCCTCATAGGCATGACACTGGTGCATGGGTCCGTCCCTGCCACGTCGACAAAATCTGAGCGGTCGAGCTCTGTCTTGCGACATGCCCCGCACATGTCACCTCACCAGGCCCTCAGTGCCTTCATTTCGTTCAGACCAACCAGCGGCAGGCTGGCGACTGTAACGGCAAACCATGTTCTTCTTGTGCCTGTTCACAGGGACCCCGCGGGGAGGATAGCAGGCGGCACCGCGAGTCTCCTTTTCTCTCGTGCACTTCGCTTGCACGTTAAAAGGGGGGCTCCTGAGCATCACGACTCAGGAGCTCTTACTGGCTCTCCAGCCCTCACCCCTGGCCTTGCCACAACATCACGACCTGGCATACCAGTGGCGGCTGAGCTCGCTTGAGGACCGGGACCTAAGGACGCAGAGCACTAAGGAGAGCATGGGAGGAGGGAAACCCGTATGGGCCGGCCTGGCTATGCCGCACAAGTTGGCGGGCGACCCTAGCGCAACATAAGGAATCGCCACAAAGTTCACAAGATAAGTCTCGCCCTCGGATCGGCTAAATGTCTGAGCCTTATGGCCACTCACGCCTTGCCGCAACCCCGTCACGGCCACGTTAACTCCCTTTCTTCCCTTACCGTGGCTGCTTGAGCACTAAGGGGGACCTCCTGAGCATCGCGCCTCAGGGGCTCTTACTGGACCTCGGGCCGCACACCTCCTGGCCTTGACCATGGCACGCGACCTGGCATACCAACGGCGACTGTAGCTTGCCTGGGGACCAGGACCTGTCGGCATAGAGCAACAAGCTATCGCAAGGAAAGAAAGGGGGACTGAGCCTTAACGGGACGCGCGTTCACCAAATCTTCATAACAGGGAAGATAAGCACAAAAGACATTACAGACCCTTATATAACCCCACGGGGCGCTTCATGATTCTTCGTAGGGAATGAAAGCTAAAACTAAGGACCATATCTACACCCTCCTGTGGCAGACACCATCATCAACAGTGGGCCACGGGAGGCCGTCACCAACCCCATCCAGATCAGCGACGGCGATGGCCAGACACGGCGGCACTGCCCCGAGCGCGGCGAGAGCTCGGGGGCACGTAGCTATCGTCGCTCGTCTCCGGAGTCTCGTAGAGCTCAGGAGAGCTGCTGGACTCCCAAGGGCTGCTGCTGCTGGAGTGGCCGCGAGTGGAACGCGTGCCAGCCTCGCGCTCCTCTTCGGAGCAGCACTCCAGGCGGCGGCCCTCGACATCGAAGACCTTGAAGAAGAGCGCGGAGACTCCGTCGTACTCAAGGTGGATCGCAAGGGCACCCCATGCACGGCAGACCCGCGCAATCTCGCCCCAGCCACGAGTCATGAAGATCTTGCCGGTGGGGACCGCTTCGATCTCTTCTCCTCTTGCCGGAGCACCGCAGTCGGCGTGCTGCAACCAGAGCTCGAGAGGCCCCCTCGGCGGTATCACGTTGGAGAAGAACCGTGGGAAGCGGATCCAAGAGCTTGGGGGCATTAGCGCCCACAGCACCAGCTCGCGCGAGGAGTCCGCGACATGGATTCCGGGGGTGACGCCGCGCGTCGCCGTGGCACGGCGACCTCGGGCGCGGCACGGGCGGCACTGCTCGTCGCTCCGCCCTCCTGAGCCCTCAGCTTGGACATACAGGGGTAGTGGATGCCCTGGGGGAGGCCGCTCGCACCAAGGCCTCGTCAACACCTGCATCGCCGCTTCGTCACGGCGGTGGATCGACCTTTTCTTCGGCGGAAGTGGCTCCGGGTCATCTCGGGGGGGCCTTCCCCTTTTCTTCGGCGGAGAACCTTCCGATAGGCGCCATTGATATTAGCAGTGGAGCAAGGAGGAAGAAGCAAGCGAGCAAGGAAGAGATGGGCAACGAGGGCTGAGCCCCCTCCCTATTTATAGCAAGAGAAGGCCAACCGTCACCTCCCATGGTCGTAGGTAATGATGGTTTTCCTTGCATGTCGCAGGGACTTGTCAAGTCATGCAGTTGCCGAGGCAGCGCGGGGAAGTGGAGACGCCCACGTCCAATCAACCGCCACGCGTCGACCGAGGCCGCAGGCTTTTGGGGCCCGCGGTGCTCCGTACTTGACCCTTAGCTTCGCCGTGAAGGCAAGCCCGAGTGCACCTTGGGCCCGGGGGCTACTATCAGTGTTCTGGGAACGGGGGTCCCCAGACTTGCCTGCCTGCGGCCCGCGGCATGGCTAAGCTAGTAGGCCGTATGGCCCATCTTCATCAACAAGGCATCCAAGACCCTCACGAGGGGCCAAGCCTCACGAGGCGGACGACACGAGACCTCCTCTGGAGTGGCCTAGTCGGGCAGGCTCACGAGGAGCGGAGATATCAAGGCGAGGCGAACCTCATGAGGCTCTCGTGACGTGAGCCATGACGATCGACACCAGGCAGGCGCCAGCGCGCGTAGCGTCCTTATTTCCTCTTTGGTGCTAAGGAGGCCAGCGCAGGCGAGGAGTACCGAGGCATCAGGTAAAGGTTGCCATATCGGTGCATCAAGACCAATACCAGAAGGATGGCAAGACGGAGGTCATCGTGGAGCCCAAGACGGCGTCACCACCACAGCCTTTCGCAGGCGGAAACCACCTTTGTCAGGATGGCTTGTACTAGCTGTCCCCCAAAAATTTTGCCCGCCGTCGTTGGCTCCCTTCCCGCTCAATATTTGGGGAGAGGACCAGGGCCTATATAAGTAGAGCTAGCCACCACAGTAGGGGCATCGAGAAGTTCATCCAGCACTCACCCACACAAGTTAGCCAAGCACAAGAACACCTCAACACGAGGAGGCTGTTCTTCCGCTTGTATTGTTCATCATCAGCCAAAGAGGCAATCCACTACCACCACACTGGAGTAGGGTATTACACCACAACGGTGGCCCGAACCAGTATAAATCTTGTGTCTTTCTGTGTTGCGAGTTCGTCGAGTTCGTCTGCGAGATCTTAGCGAGCTAGGGCGTAGATCAGTGGGAGGAAAAGACTTCGCGCGCACCCCAGTGTTCGAACCTTAAGGGTTTGCCGGAACCCCACATCCGACAGCTGATGACTACTCGATAGTTCAGTGGGCCATGCTTTACGGTTTAGAACCGGGACTTCAATAACGTTTTGAACGTCATGGAGCATATACGATGTTCTAGGAGTTGAAGTTAATATTTCAAGCAAATGCCCGGATTGAGAGATATGAAGTCTGCAATAAGTTCTACAGCTGCAAAATGGAGGAGAATAGTTCTGTCAGTGAACATATACTCAAAATGTCTGGGTATAACAATCACTTGATTCAACTGGGAGTTAATCTTCCAGATGATAGTGTCATTGACATAATTCTTCAATCACTGCCACCAAGCTATAAGAGCTTCGTGATGAACTATAATATGCAAGGGATGGATAAGACAATTCCCGTGCTCTCCGCAATGCTAAAGGCCACGGAGGTAGAAATCAAGAAGGAGCATCAAGTGTTGATGGTCAACAAGACCACCAGTTTCAAGAAAAAGGGTAAAGGGAAGAAGAAGGGGAACTTCAAGAAGAACGGAAAACAAGTTGCTGCTCAGGAGAAGAAACCCAAGTCTGGACCTAAGCCTGAGATTGAGTGCTTCTACTGCAAATAGACTGGACGCGGGGTGGACGTCACCGAGCTGAACGTGTGCTGAACACGGAGGTGCCGTATGTTCGGCACTGAGGACCGGTCGATCATGAAGACGTACGAATACATGAACCGCGTTGTCATAACGCTTCCCTTAACGGTCTACGAGGGTACGTGGATGACTCTCCCCTCTCGTTGCTATGCATCACCATGATCTTGCGTGTGCGTAGGATTTTTTTTTGAAATTACTATGTTCCCCAACACAAACAGCCGCCCCCCGCCGCCCCGCCCGCCCCGAAAACACTCCCCACCGCCTGTCCGCCGCCTCCCCGTCCATCCCTGCAGGCCCCCCCGTGCCGAGCTTTTTCTCCGGCGATCCCCACGCCACCGCCCCACCACCGCCGGCGACTACCGCCCCCACCCTGAACCCTAAGATAGATAGTGGGGTACCTCTCCGGCGAGCCCCCCTCCTCGCTGCGGCTGGTTCTTCCTTAACTCCGGCGAGCCCCCCACCCCCTGAAAATCGACTGACCCAAAAGTCGATTCAGTCGACTGGAGTGTAGCTAAATTGGAGAAGCATCGCAAGCAAGAGCAAGAGCGAGAGCAGCAGCGCGAGAAAGAGCAGAATAGGAAGGGGAACAAGAGCAAGAGCAGAGCAGCAGCGCGAGTGAGAGCTAAAGCAGCAGCTGCTCCTAGTGATGTGGACGTCGCCGCCGAGGGAGCGACGCCGTGGAGGAAGTGGCCGGCGACGCCGCCGTGGATGGAGCCGTGCCGTGTCGGCTCGGGATCGTGCGCCAGCAGCACCGTGAGATCGAATCAAGAAGAAAATGCGGCGATTAGTGTACAACCTCTTTGGTGGCGCCGATTAGGCCGCAGCTTCATCTGAGGAAATGGTGATGATGATTCTCTTCCAGTGGTGCAGGTGAGGACGGTGGTGTGGGAATGGAGGTGGCGCAGAGGATGAGGGGAACGTCGGGGCAACTCCTTGGAGGTGGAGGACGAGGTGGCTGAACCGGCGGGACGACCAGATCGACGACGGATCCTCATCCGGTACGGTGGATGAGGGACGTCGAGGTGTTGCTGTGGACGACGTCGTCGGGGAAGAGGCTCTGGCTGGGTGGCGAACGGAGGAGGGTGTGGGGCTTCACGGGTTTTGCCGGCCTTGGTGTACGAATGGGTGGGCGGATGGGATCGGAGTGGGGGAACCATGGCTTAGGGACACGCTTGTCCGAAATGTGGGGTAAGTTACGAAAGTACCCCCACCGATTTGAGGCGATTATTTCAGTTCAGGGGTATCACGGGCATTTTGCGTGTTGGGATTTCACAGGAGGTGGGAGTTTTCGCGCGCGTTGTAATTTTGGAATAGCAAGGCGCAGGTTGAGATGGAGGGAGTTGTCGGAGCACAACGAGACAAAGATTTATCTTAAATATTTCGGGGTAACAAGGCACGGGTTGAAGAGGCGGGAGTTTCGCAGCACGATAGACAGAGACACTAGCTTGAAATTTCAGCATAACAAGGCGCGGCTTGAAATTTCGGGAGAACAAGCTTAACATGTACCCAAAAGAAAAAGACAATTTAGACTAGTATGATATACTACGTACAATGTGTTTAACACGCACAACACACAGACACCATTTAGACTAGTAAGGTACACGTGCATTGCACGCATGAGATTTGGCAACCAAATTATGAATAAATACCACATTATAGCATGTAAGCTTTGAGTCATATATGCATGATGTAGATGTTCGTTTAATTCTTATAGTTCATTTCATTCAAAATCATCTAGTTTTTACAAGAAAGCTAATCTATTTTAAGATTCATGGAATTGTGCGTTGTAAGGCATAAAGTAAAAACAAATCATGTAGAAAAACATTTGGGCAATTCTGATACGGAAGATTCTAGAAGAAAGAAGAAGTACTTATGTTTTGAGGTTTGTGCATTATGCTTAAGTTCAACCATAGAGTATTCTACATTGTACATGTGGCAAAATCTGGTGGAATCTTGATGATATCCAACAGCCAGTAGTGCTCAAATTTGCCAGCTCTGCACCATCGGATTGGTCTCATCCAACGACCATCTTTCAAAGTTAAAGTTATCCGCACACTATATAAAAAATAAAAAATATAATATATATAGAGGTATAGTGTAACGCCCTCGATGCGGCTATATCTCCCACATGTCGAAGCACAACTTAGAGGCATAACCGCATTGAAAGCAATGTCGCAAGTGAGGTAATCTTCACAACAACCCATGTAATACATAAGGGAAAGAGATACATAGTTGGCTTACAATCGCCACTTCACATAATTACATGAATAAGCATTACATCAACCAAATACAAGCAAGGTTCGACTACGAAACCAAAATAAAAGAAGACTACCTCAAATGCTACACAGATCCCCGGTCGTCCCAACTGGGCTCCACTACTGATCAACTAGAATGGAACAACACAAAGACCAAGATCTTCATCGAGCTCCTCCTTGAGCTTGGTTGCGTCATCTGCTCGGTAACATCGGCACCTGCAAGCTGGTTTTGGAAGTATCTGTGAGTCACAGGGACTCAACAATCTCACACCCTCACAATCAAGACTATTTAAGCTTATAGGTAGGGTAAAAGGTATGAGGTGGAGCTGCAGCAAGCGACTAGCATATATGGTGGTTAACATACGCAAATGAGAGCGAGAAGAGAAGGCAAAAGCATGGTCGAACAACTATGATCAAGAAGTGATCCTAGAACAACCTAAGTCAAGCATAACTCCAACACCGTGTTCACTTCCCCGGACTCCGCCGAGAAGAGACCATCATGGTTACACATGCGCTTGATGTATTTTAATTAAGATCAACTTCAGGTTTTCTACAACTGAACATTAACAAATTCCCATCTGCCCATAACCGCGGGCATGGCTTTCGAAAGTTCAAACCCTGTAGGGGTGTCCCAACTTAGCCCATCACAAGCTCTCACGGTCAACGAAGGATATTCCTTCTCCCAAGATAATCTGATCAGACTCGGCGTCCCGGTTACAAGACATCCTCGACAATGGTAAAACAAGTCCAGCAAAGCCACCCGATGTGCCGACAAATCCCGATAGGAGTCGCACATATATCATTCTCAGGGCACACCGGATAGGTCAAGCTACGAGTAAAACCAGCCCTCGAGTTGCCCCGAGGTGGCCCCACAGGCTGCCCATTTCGGACCAACACTCAGACGAGCACTGGCCCGGGGGGGGGGGTTAAATAAAGATGACCCTTGAGTCTGCAGACCCCAAGGGAAAGAAAGTGCTAGGTGGTGAATGGTAAAACCAATGTTGGGCATTGCTGGAGGAGTTTTATTCAAGGCGAACTGTCAAGGGTTCCCATTATAACCCAACCGTGTAAGGAACGCAAAATCCGGGAACATAACACCGATATGACGGAAACTAGGGCGACAAGAGTGGAACAAAACACCAGGCATAAGGCCGAGCCTTCCACCCTTGACCAAGTATATAGATGCATTAATTAAATAAGAGATATTGTGATATCCCAACAAAATATCCATGTTCCAACAAGGAACAAACTCCAATCTTCACCTGCAACTAACAACACTATAAGAGGGGCTGAGCAAAGCGGTAACATAATCAAACAACGGTTTCCTAGGACAAGGTGGGTTAGAGGCTTGTCTTAAAAATATGGGAGGCATGATAAAGCAAGTGGTAGGTATCGCAGCATAGGCATAGCAAAAGAGCGAGCATCTAGCAAGCAAAGATAGAAGTGATTTCGAGGGTATGGTCATCTTGCCTGAAATCCCGCAAGGAAGAAGAACGAGTCCATGAAGAAGATAAACGGACTTAGTCGAATAGGTCCTCACAAACGCGACATTATCGGAACCAACCCAAAGAAGCAACACCGGAAAGAAGCACACAACATAGTAAACAACCAACACATGAACATGGCATGGTATGCAGGATGCGGTATGTGATGCATATGCATGATTTGGAAAGGAATGATTGAACCTGGCCCCATCTTGGAAAACCAAGAGTGCCACTGGAAAGATGAGTTGATTTCGGTTGAAATCGATATAAAGATCACCGGAATCGGATGCACGGTTTGGAAATGGCAAGCAAAACAAATATGGCACCAGTCTGCGATTAACAGCAAGTAGCCATTTAAATGCATCAAGAACGACATGCTACATCACTCCAACATGATAACAAAATACATCACAGGGATCCACTCATGATGCTTGACAAAAGATGAACACTGAGCTACGTCTAATTCACTCATTAACAGGCTCAAACAAGCATGGCAAAAGTGCAAAAGATAGCAGGTTTCAGACTTAGTGAAATTAACAACATATCAGGAATTTATCATCAGGAAGCAATATTTAGAGCAAGATAACTACATGCTACAGGAAAATATCATGGCAAAGCAAGACATGACATGAAGCTACTCTAAGCATATAACAAAAGTACCTTAGTGACCATGAGCCAAAAGGGAACATAAAATACAATTGCAAGCATGTGAACATAGCAAAAACATAAACAGATTCAAACTTAGTGAAAAACTGGAGCATGCAAAACGGTTAACGAGTAGGCATGTTTACGAGCTCGATGCACTCACTACAGAGCATGGCATGACAAACTAAGCATACACCCATCAAGAAGACATGGATAGAAGCTAGACATGGCAAGAACAACAACATAGCATGCACGGATCAACAACAATAAGCATGACAAAATTGCTAAACATGTTAACAATCTGCCAGGAACATTTTATAGCAAAAGTAGAGCTCGATTGACTCAAGCTAGGGTGCTCCATAATTGCAAACAAAGACACGTATGGATAGAGCACCACAATATTAACAAAACATCCTTACTGATCATCCTCAAAAGAGGCACAGATCACTAGGAAACAACATGAACATATGGCATAAAAATAATGACAGGGCAAGGACTTAGTGAAATTCTAAGTCCCTGAAATCAACATCATCGAGTAAGCTACTTTGCATGCTTGTGCTAGTCACCACAAAGATCACAAAAATACATGGCATACACCCCTGTAAAGATGGCATGATATATGTCAAAACACATGTAGAGCTCAGGATCATATCATGCACACATTAATCATGGCAGAAATGACAAAAGGCCATTTGCTGAAACAGATCTGACATATTCATCACATAGCCCTCTTCCAACGACATTTTGGGCACCAAGATGAGCTCAAATGAAAATGATGCAATGAGATGAAATGATGTATTTGTCGAGACGAACATTTTGATATGCTACACGCACAAATCGGGGCAACGGATGCAAAGTAATGGCATGTCAAAGTATGCATAAAATTAGGGTTTCGGGGACAAAAGTCAACCGGATCTGGATCCAGATCTGAGGCGGTTACTGTAGCGGTGCGCCTCCCGAGGTTCACCGGTACTCGAAGAACTCGCTGGAGCCGGACTTGCCGAGGAAGGAGAGGAAGACCGGGGCTCGCCGGATGGAGGAGGCCAGCGAAAGAGCTTGCCGGAGCTGCGGGCGACGAGGCGACGCGGCGTACGAAGGAAGGCGGCGGACGCGCGAGAACAGCCGGCGAGGCGGTGGCCGGAGCCTCGCCGGGGCGGCGGCCGCAGGGAGAGGTAGCATGCGGCGTAGATCCCGCGGGCGGCGGAGCTTCGCGGTGAGGAGGTGCGGGATGCGGGCGGCAGCGCTGGTGCGATGGGCTGCGGGGGCCGGCCCCGGGCCAAGCGGGCCAGGCGCGGTGCGGGAGGAGAGAGAGATCGGCGGGATGATGTGGCGGCGGGGGATTCGCTGAGGAGGGTGGCGCGGACATGTCCGGCGGCGCGAGGGTTTTTGTCCGGGCGTGAGGTAGAGGAAGGCTAGGGTTGGGACTGCGCGAAAAATTCGGGGAGAGCCACATATTTATATGTAGAGGAAGCTAGGAAGCTCCAAATGAGGTGCGGTTTTCAGCCACGCGATCGTGATCGAATGCTCTATATGATGGAGAGGGTTTAGGTGGGTTTTGGGCCAGTTTGGAAGGGTGTTGGGCTGCAACACACACGAGGCCTTTTCGGTCCCTCGGTTAACCGTTGGAGTATCAAACGAAGTCCAAATGGCACGAAACTTGACAGACGGTCTACTGGTAGTAAACCAAGGCTGCATGACAAGACTCGGTCCAATTCAGAAATGTTTAACACCCGCACATGAAAAGAGGTAGAAAGGGACACTGGGTGACATAGGAGCGCCGGATTGCAAAACGGACAACGAGGAAAATGCTCGGATGCATGAGATGAACATGTATGCAAATGAAATGCACATGATGACATGATATGCAATGCATGACACGCAAGCAATGACAAGGCAACAACATCGAATACCTGGAGGACACCTGGCACATCGGTCTTGGGGCGTTACAACACTCCACCACTATGAGAGGATCTCGTCCCGAGATCTAGAATGGCACCGGAGGGAAAAACAGAAGGAAAAGAGAAGAGGTAAAACTAAGTTGCTTCTTTGACAAACGTGTGAGACCAAAGAGCCTTGAAAAGGTTAAGCCATTTCGAGAAAAGAATACAACAGAGATGACAAAGTTGAAAACACTCCGTTAGAAAAGAGGGACAAGGAAGAACAACTTCGGGCAGCACTCCGATTAAAAAGAAAAGGAATTGAATAAGAACTTGGTAAGGTGAGAGGATGCTTGATGAAATGACAACACACTGCCTCCGGAACTATTGAATGAATGGAGCAAGGGGTAAGAAAGGTCTCAGACAACACTCTGGTTGAAAATATATGCAAGGCTTGATAAGGCGAAAAGAACTTGAGCAAAAGGGCGCAACACTCCGGTTAAATGGATAAGCACGAATCAAACGCGTTCCTGACAAGACAAGAAGATTGGTTGCAGAGAGCAACTTCACAATGCCTTTGGAAGAAAGAAATAGAAGATAGATAATTGAAAGTGCAACTATCCCTAGGTGGTTTTGGTAATTCATAACAACATATAGCTCATTGAGCTAATGCTATTCCAAGATAATTATTTCAGGAAAGCTCAATGATTGGCATGGCATGGATGTAAAAGTGGAACCCTCAAAATGCTAAGGACAAAGGATTGGCTCAAGCTCAAAAGCTCAAGACTCTTCATTTTATATTTTAGTGATCCAAGATCACATTGAGTCCTTAGGAAAAGCCAATACTATCAAGGAGGGATGAGGTGTTGCTTAATGAGCCTCCTGCTTCATGTGCTTAGTGATATGCTCCAAAACTCTGAACTACTTTCCCATATCCACATATGACCTAAACCCTAAGCCAAACTCGGTCCTACCGATTCTTCCTATCCGGCGCCACCGTGTTTCACTTGCATTAGCCACTGCCAAATCCTAGCAATTCGGTTCTACCGATAGGGATCTCGGTCTCACCGAGATGGGATTGCAAACTCTCTGTTTCCCTTTCGTAACTTTTCGGTCTCACCAAAAGAGCGAATCCGTCCCACCGAGATTGCAATGTAAATTCAGTGTTTCCCCTTTGTAACTTTTCGGTCTCACCGAAAGAGCAAATCGGTCCCACCGAGTTTGCCTGACCAACTCTCTGGTTAGCTAATTACCAAATTCGGTCTCACCGAGTTTGTGTAATCGGTCTCACCGAGATTACGTTATGCCCAAACCCTAACCATATCGGTTCTACCGAGTTGCATGTCAGTCCCACCGAAAATCTCTAACGGTCACTAGGTTTACATTTTCGGTCCGACCGAGTTTATTGATTCGGTCCCACCGAGATTGGAAAACTGTGTAACGGTTGGATTTTGTGTGGAGACTATATATACCCCTCCACCTCCTCTTCATTCGATGAGAGAGCCATCAGAAAACATACACCATTCCAACTCATATGTTCTGAGAGAGAACGACCTACTCATGTGTTGAGACCAAGACATTCCATTCCTACCATATGAATCTTGATCTCTAGCCTTCCCAAGTTGCTTTCCACTCAAATCTTCTTTCCACCAAATCCAAATCCTATGAGAGAGAGTTGAGTGTTGGGGAGACTATCATTTGAAGCACAAGAGCAAGGAGTTCATTACCTACACACCATTTGTTACTTCTTGGAGAGTGGTGTCTCCTAGATTGGCTAGGTGTCACTTGGGAGCCTCCGACAAGATTGTGGAGTTGAACCAAGGAGTTTGTAAGGGCAAGGAGATCGCCTACTTCGTGAAGATCTACCGCTAGTGAGGCAAGTCCTGTGTGGGCGATGGCCATGGTGGGATAGACAAGGTTGCTTCTTCGTGGACCCTTTGTGGGTGGTTGCTTCTTCGTGGACCCTTCGTGGGTGGAGCCCTGTGTGGACTCGCGCAACCGTTACCCTTGGGTGGAGCCCTGTGTGGACTCACGCAACCGTTACCCTTCGTGGGTTGAAGTCTCCATCAACGTGGATGTAGGATAGCACCACCTATCCGAACCACGGGAAAACATCTGTGTCTCCAATTGCGTTTGAATTCTCCAAACCCTTCCCTTTACATTCTTGCAAGTTGCATGCCTTACTTTCCGCTGCCTATATACTCTTTGCATGCTTGCTTGAATTATGTGATGATTGCTTGACTTGTCCTAAATTAGCTAAAATCTGCCAAGAACTAAAATTGGGAAAAGGTTAAGTTTTTATTTGGTCAAGTAGTCTAATCACCCCCCTCTAGACATACTTTCGATCCTACAAGTGGTATCAGAGCTTTGGTCTCCATTTGCTTTGATCTCCATAGCTTTGGTGGTCATTGCCTTGGTTTCACAACCTAGGAGAGTATGGCGTCTAGCGAGGGAAATTACCACCGTAGAGGTCCCTACTTTGATGGTACTAACTTTGCTAGTTGGAAGCATAAAATGAAAATGCATATTCTTGGACATAACCCTGCCGTTTGGGCTATTGTGTGTGTTGGTTTGCAAGGTGACTTCTTTGATGGGAGAGAACCAAACCGTGAAGCTACCGCGGATGAGTTGAAGATGTTGCAATACAATGCTCAAGCTTGTGATATTCTCTTCAACGGATTGTGCCCCGAAGAATTCAACAAAATCAACCGTCTTGAGAATGCAAAGGAAATCTGGGACACTTTGATTGATATGCACGAAGGTACCGACTCTGTCAAGGAATCCAAGTTGGATGTGCTTCAAAGCCAACTTGACAAGTTCAAGATGAAGGATGGTGAAGGTGTCACTGAAATGTACTCTAGGCTTGCTCTCATCACAAATGAGATTGCCGGCTTAGGAAGTGAAGAGATGACCGATAAATTCATCATCAAGAAGATTCTAAGAGCCTTGGATGGAAAATATGATACCGTGTGCACATTGATCCAAATGATGCCCAATTACAAAGATCTCAAGCCAACGGAGGTGATTGGAAGAATTGTTGCTCATGAGATGTCACTTAAGGATAAAGAGGAACTTCACAACAAATCAAGTGGTGCCTATAAAGCCTCATGTGAATCCCCTACATCATCAAGTGAGAAACAAGACTTTAATGAAGAATTGAGCTTAATGGTGAAGAACTTCAACAAGTTCTACAAGAGTAGAAGCAAAGATAGAAGCTTCAAGTCAAGGTCCTACAATGACAAAAGATCTTCTAGTCGAGAGCGAAACTGCTACAATTGTGGAAGACCCGGACACTATTCCAATGAGTGTATGGCTCCCTACAAGAGAAGAGAAGATTCTCCAAGAAGAAGAAGCAAAGAATCACCACCAAGAGAGAGAAGGAGTAGAGATGATCGTTATGAACGAAGATACTCACGGAGAAGCAAGGATTTGGAAAGGAAGGAAAAATCATCAAGGAGCTAGAAAAGACGAAGACATCAAGCTCATGTTGGTGAATGGGTATCCGGCTCCGACTCCGACAGCCACTCCGAGAGAAGTTATCACTCCGACTCCGAAGATACTCAAGATGAAGGTGTTGCCGGTCTAGCACTTGTGTCAACCGACTCCTACGACATATTTGACTCACCAAATGAAGGAATTGGAAGATGCTTCATGGACAAAGGTCCTAAGGTAACACACCCTGAGTATGTTGATTTCAATAGTGATGAAGATGACTTGTTAGGTGATGATTTGCTTGTTGACAACTCTAGTGATGAATACTATGATGAAATGTCAATTAAACATGCTAATCAAGATAAAACGAATGACAATGATAAGGAGAAGATTGAGGCCCTAACTAAAGAACTAAACACTCTTAAGTTAGCTCATGAAACCATCTTCGAAGATCATCGAGAACTTTTAAGAGCTCATGAGAAATTATGCTTTGAAAAGCTCAATCTTGAGCAAGAGCATGAGTTCTTAAAAGCAATCAATGATGATCTCCGCAAGAAAAGTTCTTCTTACATTGCCAAGCGTTTACTCTTATCCACTTACATGCCTCAAGTCAAGTCTAGTAACAAGAACAAGAAAGATTCTTCCTCTAGTAGTAACAATGATCATGCTAAATCCAATATTGTTACTTCTAGTAGCTCTCTTGATTCCACTAGTGATTCTCTTAGCCAAGTTACACTTGAGCAAGAAAATAGTTTATTGAAGGGAATTATAGAGAAAGGAGTGTACAAAAGCCTTGCCGGGAGTAAGCAATTCGAGGAAATTGTGCGCAAGCAAGGAATGCACCGGAAGAATCAAGGTGTTGGTTTTGAACTAAAGTTCAATGCCAATGGAGTTGAGTGGGAAGAAGATCAATACCCCAAGACAAAGTTTGTCCCTCAACAAGAGAAGTATACTTCTTTCAAGGGGACACAAGCTCAAGATGATCTTCCACCACAAGACTACAAGCAAAAAGGCAAGGACAAGCTTCAAGAGGAAATTGATGCATTTGAAGAAGCTCCAAAGATCTTAGTCAAGTGGATTCCCAAGACTACTTCAAGTTCCACTTCATCAAGTACGACTACAACTCCAAGGATTCCCATCAAGATGATGTGGATCCAAAAGAAGAAGAACTAGAGAGTTCTTGAGGGTGACTCCGCCAACATACTTCACTCTCATCATTTTGGCAAGAACAAGTGCAATCAACTTCCACATCGTGCACTAGTTCAAGGAGTCACAAACCCTCTTGTTGGTAAGACAAGGGACAAGGTAACCTAAAAGCTTTCATGGGCATCATCTTTTGTGTGCATCACTCTATGTCTATGGATATCCTTGTTTGTTCCTTGTGGGACTAACCCATGTAGGTGTTGAAAGTGCAATTCACTCAAATGGATAGCTCCAAGTGATCTACGTCAACATTGAGCATCCACATCCTCAACATCTACATGAAGTCATCATCGACAAAACCCAAGGTTAGTTCATCCCTCTTAGGGGGGATATCACATCTAGGGGAGCTTTACTCTAAGACTTGAGCTAAAGCAACTCTAAAGATGTGAACAAAACAATGCTTTATGTAAAAGTGGTAACCCCACTTGAGCTTAAATGATGAGTATGACCTATGATCAAGTGTTCTCACTTGACTCCTAAGTCAATATACTCATATATAGATGACCTTGTCATCGCAAATTGCTTGATAGATGCTACAATTGGTTGTGCATGCCTTGCCACATATTTCATTTGCCATCTTATTCTGTGAGCATGCTGGTTGCATATTTTACTCATTCGAGGACATCCACTTGTTGTTTTGATTGTTTGGTTTTATCTTCTTTTGCCAAGTGGATGGACAAGAATGCCTAAGAACCTCCTCTAGCTATCTATGCTTTTCTCGTCTCAAACTCTATTCATGCTGCATCACAAAATTTGATCAAGTCAGATTCGAACCACTTTGTGTGAGGAGCGCTCGGAGTCCCCGATTCGTCATAGACTTAAACTTCCAAAACCTCTTTATGATTCTTGGTCTGACCGATACCCCACTTTCGGTCCTACCGAGATCATTAAGTTGATCTAGGTTTTCGATCTCGGTGCAACCGATTTGAACCTTTCGGTCACATCGAGTTTCAGTAACTACTGTAGTTATGAATCTCGGTGCCACCGAGTTGTTCCACTCAGTCACACCGACAGGGTCGGGCTATATATAGTCACGGGCAAAATTTGGAAATTTCTCCGAACCCCTTCGCCCGTGTGATAGCCTACTCTGCCAACGTGGTCTCCAGATCATCTTCTCGCCGCCAGCCGCCTCCAGTCGCTGGTCTCCGTCGCCGTCAACAGGAATTCTGCCCCGCCGTTGTCGCCGTAGCAAGTCTCCGCCGAACTAGGGTATGGACTTGATCACAGTGCTATTCCCCGTCCGATTCCTAGCACATTGTGTTCTTCATGATTCTTGCCACGATTGAAACACTCCTATCCAGTCAATGTGCCCGTAGATTAGCTTTGATTTGAAAATTTGAGGGTTAGGTTTCCGCCGAAAACATCTCGGACCCACCGAGTTGAAAAACTCGGTCCCACCAATTTGGCTTATAACATTGCACAAGTGAGACTCGGTCTGACCGAGAATTACTTATCAGTGTGACCGATTTTGGAACTCAGTGAAACCCTAGTAGTTTCGGTGCCACCGAACTGTGACTCGATCTGACCGAGTTCACTAGTTTAGGTGCCAAAACTGCTTCGGTATCACCGAGTTTAAAAATCGGTAGATCCGAGATGATTTCAGTGGGAAACTAAAACTAAGTTTTTGGATCATTCTTTTGCAAAAATCTCTGCATTTTGTGATGCTCATCTAGTCTATCTCATCTATAAACTATTCACAGGGTCAGCAGTCAGTGCAGCATGTCTGATCAAAGTGATAGCCAAAACATGTCAGAGCAGCAGGTGCACATGAGTGAGGGCACTAGTCCCTCAAGTTCTTCAGATGAGGGCAGCAGGAGCACCCCTAGCAACTTGCCAAAGGCTGCCACGAGACAAAGGAAGAAGAGGACTTCAGATTCCGAAGATGAGGACTATGTGGCAGAGGAAGAGGCCACTTCCAAGAGAGTTGAGCCAGCTCAAGGAACAAAGCCAGTGCTGAAAATCAAAAGGCCAACAGGCAGACAGCCAATGTCAAAGGCCAGAATGTTAACTGAGAAGCCCATAGAGCCAGTTGCAGCTGAGGGCAAGAAAAGAAAGGAAAGGGTGAAGAAGACTGTGGCTAGAGTGCTTGGCAAAGCTTCCATCATGGAAGAGGAAGAAGAAGACGAGGTAGCTGCACCAGCGCCCAAGGCACCCAAGCTAATGGGAGATGCCATAAAATTAGGGGGAGCTGCTTCCAAGGCCAAGCCAGCTCCAAAGCCAAAGCCAAAGAGGAACACAAGAAGCATTCCTGTAGCTGAGAAGAACAAGGCCCCAGTGCCTGAGACTATTGCTGAAGAAGAGGATGAAGAGCAAATTCTGAGAAAGCTAAAGCCCAAGATCCCAGACCACAACGATGCTCATCCTGTGGCTGAGGACATGAAGCTCACGAGAGATTCAGGGCTGAGGAAGTGGAGAGAAGCAGATCCGTATGCTTCAAGGAGAAGGACTGCCGTAGATTACAGATTTCACACCAAGGAGCAGCAGGATTTCTATGAGACTGCTTTGCTTGATAAGAAGCCAATAGTCTGTGATATGAGATGGGTTGATTGGCAATACATTAAGGACAATGAAGAGTACTACCCAGGAGTTCAGGACAGCTTCAAGGCGTGTGGAGTAGAGGACTTTGTTGGGCAGAAGCTCACAAAGTGGAACGAGGAACTCATCATGCAGTTCTACTCCACAACTCACTTTTATCCAGATGGGAGGATCACATGGATGTCTGAGGGTACGAGGTACCAATCCACTGTTGAGGAATGGGCAAAGTTGATTAATGCCCCAGAGGAGCATGATGATGACATGGACATATATGCCAAGAAGAAGATGGACCACAACTCAATGTCCAATATGTACAAGGAGATCCCAAATGAAGCACTTGATACTTTCAAGTTTGGCTCAGTGCATTATCTTCTGTCAGGTCTGCCTACGATCAATTGGATACTAAGGCACACCTTACTGCCCAAGTCTGGAGATCACAAGATGATCAGAGGCCATGCTATCAACTTGCTACATGTGTTTGATGTGCCTCAGAAGTTCAAGGTGACGAGCCTCATAGTGGAAACAATCAAGAGGACTGCAACAGATCAGAAGAGGAGTTGCGTGTATGCCCCTCAAATTCAGGAGCTCATCAACTCCAAGATGGGCACGAGCATAAACTTATTGGACAAGGAACATTTGCCCATCCGTCCAGATTTTGAGGACAATCAAGTTGTCATGACTGAGAACGAGCCATCATCTGCCCAAGCATACGCAAAGAAGGAGAAGGCGAGGAAGGAGAAAGCTGCCAAGATGCCTACTCAAGAGGAGGCATCTGAATATTTCTTGAAAAACAAACAAGAGCAGCTTGGTTACTTGATTGCATCCATGCCGAGGATTGAGCAAAGTATGGCCACCCTCAGTCTGGACACCCTCACTCAAAATCAGCAGAGCCTAGAGAGAATCATGGAACAGAAGTTCTATGACTTGGATGTCAAAGTAACGGAAGTTCAATCTGCAGTGGAGCAGCTCCAGGAGGACATGCAGGAGAGGAGAGGCAGGACTACCACTCATGCCTTTGCCAGAGTGCCACGAGGCCCGAGGTCATCTGCCGTGCCAGTTGCTGACACCAGAGCCACCACCTCAGCACCAGCCACAGCCTCAGTTCCACCAGCTCCAGCATCTACTTCAGCTCCAACTCCATCATCTACTTCAGCGTCTACCGAAGCCTTCGTCCTTGGAGTGATCTAGACTCCACCACCACCAGAAGATCAAGCCTGAGCGTCGATCTAGCACTATGCATTTTCTAGGAACTTTTTGGTAACTTGTTGCCAAAGGGGGAGAAGATGTATAGATCATAGGCTTCGAGAGAGAGAGTGTTGCTTTTTTCTCTCTTGCTTTATTTGGTGGTTTTTCGAACTTGTTTGCTTTTGAGTGCTTGAGATACTATGCTTGTGAGACATTGATGATCATGTGTTTGATCATAAGCTACACTTAATGCTTGCTTAATGCTATTATCCTATCTATCTTGTGTGATCATTCACTATTCTTGGTGATGAGCGCATGTATTTCATTCTTATCATTTTAAGCGCTCCACCAAGATGTGTGTGGCATGGAAGAGTAACCCATGACTCTAACTCCTTGTGCATTTGCAGTCCAAAGCAAATTTTAAATATGCACAAATTTAGGGGGAGCTCTTACTTATCACATACTTCTCAAAGCGACAATATATTTCATGCTTATTATCATTTGTCGAAGCTTTGATCTATATGTTGTCATCAATTACCAAAAAGGGGGAGATTGAAAGTGCAAATATCCCTAGGTGGTTTTGGTAATTCATAACAACATATAGCTCATTGAGCTAATGCTATTCCAAGATAATTATTTCAGGAAAGCTCAATGATTGGCATGGCATGGATGTGAAAGTGGAACCCTCAAAATGCTAAGGACAAAGGATTGGCTCAAGCTCAAAAGCTCAAGACTCTTCATTTTATATTTTAGTGATCCAAGATCACATTGAGTCCTTAGGAAAAGCCAATACTATCAAGGAGGGATGAGGTGTTGCTTAATGAGCCTCCTGCTTCATGTGCATAGTGATATGCTCCAAAACCCTCAACTACTTTCCCATATCCACATATGACCTAAATCCTAAGCCAAACCTGGTCCTACCGATTCTTCCTATCCGGCGCCACCGAGTTTCACTTGTCATTAGCCACTGCCAAACCCTCGCAATTCGGTTCTACCGATAGGGATCTCGGTCTCACTGAGATGGGATTGCAAACTCTCTGTTTCCCTTTCGTAACTTTTCGGTCTCACCGAAAGAGCGAATCGGTCCCACCGAGATTGCAATGTAAATTCAGTGTTTCCCCTTTGTAACTTTTCGGTCTCACCGAAAGAGCAAATCGGTCCCACCGAGTTTGCCTGTCCAACTCTCTGGTTAGCTAATTACCAAATTCGGTCTCACCGAGTTTGTGTAATCGGTCTCACCGAGATTACGTTATGCCCAAACTCTAATCATATCGGTTCTACCGAGTTGCATGTCAGTCCCACAGAAAATCTCTAACGGTCACTAGGTTTACATTTTCGGTCCGACCGAGTTTATTGATTCGGTCCCAAGATTGGAAAACTGTGTAACGGTTGGATTTTGTGTGGTGGCTATATATACCCCTCCACCTCCTCTTCATTCGATGAGAGAGCCATCAGAACACATACACCATTCCAACTCATATGTTCTGAGAGAGAACCACCTACTCATGTGTTGAGACCAAGACATTCCATTCCTACCATATGAATCTTGATCTCTAGCCTTCCCAAGTTGCTTTCCACTCAAATCTTCTTTCCACCAAATCCAAATCCTAAGAGAGAGAGTTGAGTGTTGGGGAGACTATCATTTGAAGCACAAGAGCAAGGAGTTCATTACCTACACACCATTTGTTACTTCTTGGAGAGTGGTGTCTCCTAGATTGGCTAGGTGTCACTTGGGAGCCTCCGACAAGATTGTGGAGTTGAACCAAGGAGTTTGTAAGGGCAAGGAGATCGCCTACTTCGTGAAGATCTACCGCTAGTGAGGCAAGTCCTGTGTGGGCGATGGCCATGGTGAGATAGACAAGGTTGCTTCTTCGTGGACCCTTTGTGGGTGGTTGCTTCTTCGTGGACCCTTCGTGGGTGGAGCCCTGTGTGGACTCGCACAACCGTTACCCTTGGGTGGAGCCCTGTGTGGACTCGCGCAACCATTACCCTTCGTGGGTTGAAGTCTCCATCAACATGGATGTAGGATAGCACCACCTATCCGAACCACGGGAAAAACATCTGTGTCTCCAATTGCGTTTGAATTCTCCAAACCCTTCCCTTTACATTCTTGCAAGTTGCATGCCTTACTTTCCGCTGCCTATATACTCTTTGCATGCTTGCTTGAATTATGTGATGATTGCTTGACTTGTCCTAAATTAGCTAAAATCTGCCAAGAACTAAAATTGGGAAAAGGTTAAGTTTTTATTTGGTCAAGTAGTCTAATCACCCCCTTCTAGACATACTTTCGATCCTACAATAATTGAATAGGAGAATTGAGAAGAAAAAACCAACTAGTGCCCCAAAAGAGCTTGAGAAGGCATCTTTAGGAGAAGGGTCGAACGGAGTTGTTGGAAAACCAACAATGAAAAGAACAAAGTTGTAGTGGAATTATAGAAAACATCTCAAAGCTATGAGGTGAAATTCTTGCACTAACGGAAACGATAGATTGGATTGCTATGAACAAGGAGATGAGAAACTTGTCTCACTGGAAGGATAAACGAAGAAGTTGGGTCATTTATGAGCACCACGAATAGCAACGATCCTTAGGGAAGGCTTTAGGTGAAATATAACCCAAGATAAATCCAAAGAAGAAATTGATGGATTTAAAATATTTCATTCTTGATAACATGTGAATCATGAAACATGAACTCAAATTATCAAGAATGACATAATACCACCTCCAATGATACGGTAGAAAGAATTGCACTCCGGATTGCAAGATGAAGAATGCTTGAGCTCCTCTGAAAAGAATGTTGATGACCACTTCGAGAAGGAATTAAATCCTTGATGAACCATCATGTAGAGCCTTCGTGAGAACTCCGGTAATAAAAAGGATGATAGAAAGAAAGGGAAGTTGAGAATATAAGGTGGAGCCTTGGAATGATTAGAAGAAGCTTTGAAATGATATAATTGAGAGAACTTCGAACTCTGGGAAAGAAAAGATGAAAGAATTGAAACCGAGAATTTGATTAACCTCCGAAATAAAGAATTAATCGCTTGAAAGAAAACAAGAATAATAATTACATTATGCTTATCCTTCATCAATTAAATTGATGACAATCAACGGATTTGGCATACTACTTATCCTCGTAGAAAGATAAAGATTGATATAGCGCAAACTTGAGAAAAGACTTCAACGATCCACCGATAGAATTTGGAAGGCATGAATGAATAAATTGATATGACAAACGAAGGAAGAAGAATCTTGGAAGAACCACCGTAAGAATTGAAAATGAACAAAGAAAAGATAAGGAAACACCGGTAAGAAATAGAAAACGAACGAAGATACTTGAGGGAATTTAGATACATGAGAACGAAGAGGTCACGAGCTGATAAGAGAATACTTGAATGATGCACCGGTAAGATTGGAGAATGATAACTGACAGCTGAGAATGAATAAACCTAAATTGATGGACTCCGGATAACAAACTGAGAAGACTCTTGAATTGCTCCGGATAGGTGAAAAGAATTCCCACAATTGCAAATAATTATGAGAGGATGGCAACAAGCTAGAATCACGAATCTTGAAGAGAATGGAGCAAGATTAAAAGAAACTCTTCTTCGGTCTTCAAAACCGAGAATGACGAGGAGAAACACCACCATGAATTATTTAGACACTCTGGAAGAATCAAAACAAAGAGGTTGAGCAAACAATGAAAAGAATTCGACAGATCTTGGAGAAAAACATAAACTGATGATAATTCATTCTTACGCCAAACTTCGAAAAGAATTTAGGATAGATCCGGGAAAATAAGAAGAGTTAGGTAAGATCCTGGGAAAAGACCTGTGGGTTAGGGCCCACTCAAAAGAAACTCCATTGAAATGATCGCTTGAAAAGAGAGATTCCACCGGTTGAATTAAATGGCTTGAATGAGGTGACATCCTCGAAAGATCTTGAACGAAAACAGAGTGGGAACACGAATCTTCGAGATATCTTGAGCACTCCAATACAATTGGATAGCGAGAGGTGAATGATTATGAGGTGCACCGGCATGGAAAAACATTTGAAACGAGGAAAGGATATGGTCAACACCAAAAACTTGAATTCGATCCACCGGAGAAGAAAAGGAATGAAGAATGATGAACTTGAAGCTCCGTTAGAATCTTTATGAGAATCACCGGATAAGAACATTGATGGAAAATATGGAGAGACTTCACATGAACAAAATGGATACTTGATTAAGACATCCGAGTCCTTGAATAAAAAGGGTGGGAGGGTGGGAAAACAAAGGCAACTTGGGAAGGATGAAACAAACACCGTTGAGAGAGCTTAGAATAGATCTTGTGGACGTTGAAAAGATCGGATCCACTTGAAGAGAAACACACCGGCTCAGAAGAAATTGAGATGACAACTCGATGACCAAGAAGGATTAATATTCCCATAGAAATAAGAGAACACCACTTAGGAAAGGTATGGAATCAACATTTGACATTGAAGCAACTCGAATACCACAACTCAAAACAAAGCAAAGGATTGGCTTGCAAAATAAGTCAGAACAAACATATGATAGAGATTTCGTCCGAAGTTTTCGTGGTGGGGCCTACACGGGCGATCGTACAACACCATCATGTAGAAGACAATGCACATGACATATGAAGCGTCCCCGAGTTGGCATAGCCAAGGACTCTTTAAGACACAACGAGACCACTATAAAACCAACCGTGAATAGGCGGACCACTAGACGTCGAACCCCAATTTCAAATCATACATCTGTCAGAAAGATATCCTAAGAGCTACTTGAATTCCCACTTATGAAACTCCCGAACCTTTCCGGTTATGCAATCAGGTGTTGGGGATACAGGGGAAGCATAATATCTCACCCAAATCTAGAAAATCCTACATCCAGCTATATCCATCATTCAACACATAACCAAGAAACCTTTGGAAATCGTTTACCTCAACCTTCGAAAAGCATCCATCATACGAGTTATGGCAATACTCCCGAACTCCCGCCCCAGTACTGGGTGGCGTCGAGGTTATCTCACCAACAACTGCATAAAACAGATTTTCAATGTCGGCGAAACTCAGGTATTCCAGAATTGCAATGATAAAATTGTGACGACAACACCTCGGAGCTCAACTCCCCGGGACACTGCCTCAACCCCTAAATGTCAGGAGGCACCAAGAACAATGTTCTCGTCACAAAACCATCGGAACGATTCCAAGATACCCGCGTGATCCTAATTTTTTTAGTGAAATTTGAAAAGAGAAGAGTCAAAACTCTACGTCAGGATGCCTCACCAGAGCGACGAAGGGGCTGAGGAGTAAAAATAATCCTACTCTCTGATATATATAATCCTAAATGACTCAAAACATTTTTCTAGACTCAACAACGCCAGCGATTCGATCAAGCAGGGGTCTCCTAAGTCGGGGAAGGCTCTGATTACCAACTTGTAACGCCCTCGATGTGGCTATATCTCGCACATGTCGAAGCACGACTTAGAGGCATAACCACATGGAAAGCAATGTCGCAAGTGAGGTAATCTTCACAACAACCCATGTAATACATAAGGGAAAGAGATACATTGTTGGCTTACAATCTCCACTTCACACAATTACATGAATAAGCATTACATCAACCAGATACAAGCAAGGTCCGACTACAGAACCAAAATAAAAGAAGACTACCTCAAATGCTACATAGATCCCCGATCATCCCAACTGGGCTCCACTACTGATCAACTAGAATGGAACAACACAAAGACCAAGATCTTCATCGAGCTCCTCATTCAGCTTGGTTGCGTCACCTGCTCGGTAACATCGGCACCTGCAAGCTAGTTTTGGAAGTATCTGTGAGTCACGGGGACTCAGCAATCTCGCACCCTCGCGATCAAGACTATTTAGGCTTATAGGTAGGGTAAAAGGTATGAGGTGGAGCTACAGCAAGCGACTAGCATATATGGTGGCTAACATACGCAAATGAGAGCGAGAAGAGAAGGCAAAAGCACGGTCGAACAACTATGATCAAGAAGTTATCCTAGAACAACCTATGTCAAGCATAACTCCAACACCGTGTTCACTTCTTGGACTCCACCGAGAAGAGACAATCACGGTTACACACGCGGTTGATGTATTTTAATTAAGATCAACTTCAGGTTTTCTACAACCAGACATTAACAAGTTCCCATCTGCCCATAACCGCGGGCACGACTTTCGAAAGTTCAAACCCTGTAGGGGTGTCCCAACTTAGCCCATCACAAGCTCTCACGGTCAATGAAGGATATTCCTTCTCCCAAGACAATCCGATCAGACCCGGCATCCCGGTTACAAGACATCCTCGACAATGGTAAAACAAGTCCAGCAAAGCCGCTCAATGTGCCGAAAAATCCCGATAGGAGTCGCACGTATCCTGTTCTTAGGGCACACCGGATTGGTCAAGGTACGAGTAAAACCGGCCCTCGAGTTGCCCCGAGGTGGCCCCGCAGGCTGCCCATTTTGGACCAAATCTCAGAGGACCACTGGCCCTGGGGGGGGGGTTAAATAAAGATGACCCTTGAGTCTGCAGAACCCAAGGGAAAGAAAAGGCTAGGTGGTGAATGGTAAAACCAATGTTGGGCATTGCTGGAGGAGTTTTATTCAAGGCAAACTGTCAAGGGGTTCCCATTATAACCCACCGTGTAAGGAACGCAAAATCCGGGAACATAACACCGATATGACGGAAACTAGGGCGGCAAGAGTGGAACAAAACACCAGGCATAAGGCCGAGCCTTCCACCCTTTAGCAAGTATATAGATGCATTAATTAAATAAGAGATATTGTGATATCCCAACAAAATATCCATGTTCCAACAAGGAACAAACTCCAATCTTCACCTGCAACTAACAACACTATAAGAGGGGCTGAGCAAAGCGGTAACATAGCCAAACAATGGTTTGCTAGGACAAGGTGGCTTAGAGGCTTGGCTTAACAATATGGGAGGCATGATAAAGCAAGTGGTAGGTATCACATCATAGGCATAGCAAAAGAGCGAGCATCTAGCAAGCAAAGATAGAAAGTGATTTCGAGGGTATGGTCATCTTGCCTGAAATCTCGCAAGGAAGAAGAACGAGTCCATGAAGAAGATAAACGGACGTAGTCAAACGGGTCCTCACAAACACGACGTTATGGGAACCAACCCGAAGAAGCAACACCGGAAAGAAGCACACATCATAGTAAACAACCAACACATGAACATGGCATGGTACGCGGGATGCGGTATGTGATGCATATGCATGATTTGGAAAGGAATGATTGAACCTGGCCTCATATTGTAAAACCAAGAGTTCCACTGGAAAGATGAGTTGATTTCAGTTGAAATCGATATAAAGATCACCGGAATCGGATGCACGGTTTGGAAATGGCAAGCAAAACAAATATGGCACCGGTCTGCGATTAACAACAAGTAGCCATATAAATGCATCAAGAACAACATGCTACAGCACTCCAATATGACAACAAAATACATGGCAGGGATCTACTCATGATGCTTGACAAAAGATGAACACTGAGCTACGGCTAATTCACTCATTAACAGGCTCAAACAAGCATGGCAAAAGTGCAAAAGATAACATGTTTCAGACTTAGTGAAATTAACAACATATCAGGAATTTATCATCAGGAAGCATTGTTTAGAGCAAGATACTTACAATGCTATAGGAACATATCATGGCAAAGAAAGGCATGGTATGAAGCTACTCTAAGCATATAACAAAAGTGACTTAGTGACCATGAGCCAAAAGGGATCAGAAAATACAATTGCAAGCATCTGAACATAGCAAAAACATAAACAGACTCAGACTTAGTGAAAAACTGGAGCATGCCAAACAGTTAACGAGTAGGCATGTTTACGAGCTCGATGCACTCACTACAGAGCATGGCATGACAAAATAAGAATACACCCATCAAGAAGACATGTCATAGAAGCTAGACATGGCAAGAACAACAACATAGCATGCACGGATCAACAACAATAAGCACGGCAAAATTGCTAAACATGTTAACAATCTGCCAGGAACATTTTATAGCAAAAGTAGAGCTCGATTGACTCAAGCCAGGGTGCTCCATAATTGCAAACAAAGACATGGATGGATAGAACACCACAATATTAACAAACATCCTTATTGATCATCCTCAAAAGAGGCACAGATCACTAGGAAACAACATGAACTTATGGCATAAAAATAATGACAGGGCAAGGACTTTGTGAAATTCTAAATTCCTGAAATCAGCATCATCGAGTAAGCTACTTTGCATGCTTGTGCTAGTCACCACAAAGATCACAAAAATACATGGCATACACCCCTGTAAAGATGGCATGTCATATGTCGAAACACATGTAGAGCTCAAGATCATATCATGCACACATTAATCATGTCAAAAATGACAAAAGGCCATTTGCTGAAACAGATCTGACATATTCATCACATAGCCCTCTTCCAACGACATTTCGGGCACCAAGATGAGCTCAAATGAAAATGATCAAGTGATATGAAATGATGTACTCGTCGAGGCGAACATTTTGATATGCTACACACACGAATTGGAGCAATGGATGCAAAGTAATGGCATGTCAAAGTATGCATAAAATTAGGGTTTCGGGGACAAAAGTCAACCGGATATGGATCCAGATCTGAGGTGGTTACTGTAGTGGTGCGCCTCCCGAGGTTTGCCGGTACTCGAAGAACTCGCCGGAGACGGAATTGCCGAGGAAGGAGAGGAAGACCGGGGCTCGCCGGATGGAGGAGGCCGGCGGAAGAGCTCGCCGGAGCTCCGGGCGACGAGGCGGCGCGACGTACGGAGGAAGGCGGCGGACACGTGAGAACAGCCGGTGAGGTGGTGGCCGGAGCCTCACCAGGGCGGCAGAGGCGGTGGCCGTGGGGAGAGGCAGCGGGTGGCGTAAATCCCGTGGGCGGCGGAGCTTCGCGGTGAGGAGGCGCGGGATGCGGGCGGCGGCGCTGGCGCGATGGGCTGCGGGGGCCGGCCCCGGGCCGAGCGGGCCGGGCGCGGTGCGGGAGGAGAGAGTGGGCGGCGGGATGATGTGGCGGTGGGGGATTCGCTGAGGAGGGCGGCGCGGACATGTCCGGCGGCGCGGGGGTTTTTGTCCGGGCGCAAGGTAGAGGAAGGCTAGGGTTTGGACTGCGCGAAAAATTCGGTGAGAGCCACATATTTATAGGTAGAGGGAGTTAGGTAGCTCCAAATGAGGTGCGGTTTTCGGCCACGCGATCATGATCGAACGCTCTAGATGATGGAGAGGGTTTAGGTGGGTTTTGGGCCAGTTTGGAAGGGTGTTGGGCTGCAACACACACGAGGCCTTTTCGGTCCCCCGGTTAATCGTTGGAGTATCAAACGAAGTCCAAATGGCACGAAACTTGACAGGCGGTCTACCGGTAGTAAACCAAGGCCGCATGACAAGACTCGGTCCAATCCAGAAATGTTTAAGACCCGCACACGAAAATAGGTAGAAAGGGACACCGGGTGACATAGGAGCGCCGGATTGCAAAATGGACAATGGGGAAAATGCTTGGATGCATGAGACGAACATGTATGCAAATGAAATGCACATGATGACATGATATTCAATGCATGACACGCAAGCAATGACAAGGCAACAACAGCGAATACCCGGAGGACACCTGGCACATCGGTCTCGGGGCATTACATATAGATATAGATACGTGATGCGAAAGCCACCCATCATCTCCAATTAGAATAGTGTGTCCATGCACGGATGCAATGTGGCCTAACGATGTCTGCCATCGGTATCTCAAATTCAAACCAGTCTGACCTTGTTCAATGTGTATACATTACAACATGCTCGTTTCCAAACCACACCGCGCAGATCTCCGTTATGTTCATGCATGCATGGGTTTCAAACATCATGATCTCTTATTCAAATATATGAATTCAACTTTACATTGATTTTGACCTCACCTAGTCTTTTACACCCACACATTGGTCTTCTCTTTATAATGTACCACTAACTTTCTCTCGTGCATGCATGCACACACACTACAAGTCGGCATTATCCATCGCACACATGCAATCTTTTTCTTCAGGTCAGTCTCCCATGAAGGCACACACACACACACATCCCCCTCTCCATCATATCGGGCATTCTTTATCTCTCACATGCATGCGCAACGATCGACGCTCCTCTATATATGTGTGTGTGTGTGTGTGTATAGCTAGGTCTTTCATAGTTTTCCACATAAACCGATCAATCTATATCTAGTGAGGTCTCACCCTCTTTCCCATGTGCACATCGATCAATCTATACCTCTCTATATAGGATTACATATATAGCTAATACACCCACATTAATTATATATCCAATGCCCCCTCTCATCATTCATGCCTCCCGCTTCATCTCTCAGACGCGCGCACAATGGCGAAGACAGGGGGCAGCAAGGGCCCTGCCCCCCTAACATCACTATATATCGAGGCTAATATGAGTGTGATCATTAGACAATTGCTGGTAAAAATGGTTTAAGTTGATGAATTGGCCCTCCTTGTAAAGGATTAGCAATGCTTGCCCCCCTAGCTCATGGGAAATTTTTCATGGCTCCGCCACTGCGCGCAACAGCGCATGTTCTCGCCCCCTCTCTCTAAATATCAATCTCGCAGTTGTGCACTCCTTCATAGTATCCGTACACTCGGCCCCTCGCACCATCTTCTAGCCCCCACCGGATTTTGGCACATGTACAATCTAGCAGACTCCATGGTTCAACTTAAGCATAATGCACAAATCTCAAAACAACAGTGGTTCTCCTTTGTTCTAGAATCTTCCATATCATAACTGCCCAAACTTATTTTCTAGTTGAGTTGCCATTATTTATTTTTTACTTTATGCTTTACAACGCACAATTCCATGAATCATATTCTTTGATTCAAAGGATTCTCGAAGGAATTTTGGAGGATTCTAATCCTTAGGATTTTTTCCTATCTTGGTTGTTTGATTCGTAGGATTGTAAACCATAGGAATTTTTCCATATGATTCATTTGCATTAGATTTCATAGGAAACATCCCATCCACTTAAACCTCTTTGAAAGAATTCTGCGTTTTTTCTATGCACAATCAAACACTCGTACCATCCTGTAGGATTCAAGACAACATTCCACTCTAATCCCATGTTCTTCCTATTCTTGCGTTTTGGAAATCCTACGAATCAAAGAGGCCCTAGGTTTTTTTATAAAAACTAATTGATTTTGAATGAGATGAACTATAAGAATTAAACGAAGGTCTACATCAGTCATATGTGACTCAGAGCTTACATGCTATAGTGTGGTATTTATTCATAATTTGGTTGCAAAATCTGATGTGTCCAATGCACGTGTACCTTACTAGTACTTTGAGTATGTGCAAAACACAATGGCACGCTACACAGTGTCTCTCTTACAGTTCATGAAGCCACGTGGCACATGTGAAGGCGTTGTCGCGACATCCTTGTGTGGATTGATCAGAGTGACGTGATGCTGGTTCCAGAAGAATGTACTCGTCCTCCCCGAGCCGCGCTGGCGGTACATGCACGAAGCGAAGATGTGCACGCACACCACGCACACACCCATTCCCTTGCACGCACACGTGGGTACACGGGCGGACGCAATTTTGTACCAAGATCCACCCCATGTGATAATTTGACTCGTGTGAAGTCCTTCACTTCATTGATGGTCAATTAATACAACACATGCAAATTGAGTGGACGTGAGGGAGGAAGAAAGACATGCGCGTAGTACTGCGCGCATGCGAGTAGTTAAATCATGGGTTGCTAGTAGTAATTCCATTGGTCCCCTTCGTATTTTGTGCCAATTTTTGACAGTAACATAATATCTATGCATCTGAGCAGTGTAGTCTACTTGAAATTTATGTTCCACTAAACTCATCGGGAGCCGTTTTGGGCCTTGAAACCAAAAACCATCAATTAATCTTTACCTTGTTCCCATCACATTTGAAGTACTAGTGCTACAATTAAGTGCAAGCCTGCTCACACCTACCAGTACGTACCAAACCTAAACATGTTCCCACTATGCAGGTTTTAGTGCAAGTGCTAGTACTTAGGTTATAAAAGGGGAACTACCTAACCGAAAATTACTCTACCTTCCTCCTCATAAGTCCTCCTTCTTTGTCCATCCTTGCCATGGTCGGTGTGTAGAGCTCTAGGTCGAGAACTACTCGTAACAAGGGAGCCGCAACCAAGGCTACGGAAAAAAGAGAGGGCTCACCGCCACGCAGAGACCTCGAAAGATCTCTCACGGGCAGGCGATGGCTCCCAGGAGCGCCCTAGACGCGGAGGCGAACATGCGGCGCTGGAGTCGTTATCCCTCGACGGCATGCCCGATCAGCTCAATAAGCAGAAGGAGTTCATCCACGGCTTGGTGGAGCTGCTGAAGGAGAGCCTCGACGACATGCCCACTGAGCTCAATGAGCAGGGGGAGTTGACCGCCGGCTTGGTGATGCTGCTGAAGAAGAGCATTGCCTCGGAGAAGAAGGCGACTGATGAAATCCAGCAACTTCAGGAGGACAAGGCAAAGCTCTGCCATGAGCTCGACCTGCTGAAGGAGGAGAACGCCTGCTGGAAGAAGCTGCATGAGAATAGTAGTTCCTCGATGAAGATGTTGCAGGCCCTCGTCATGGAACAGAAGGAGGAGTTGGAGAAGCTCTGCATCGAGCACCCGACTGCTATCAAGGTATGTAATGCGGCCGTGGAATAGATGATGAAGGCTCGCGTCGAGAAATCCCGCGTCATGGACACAATGATGAAGATGGCGGAGGAGACGCGCAAGGAGATGGAGGTCGTGGATGCGATGAAGAAGCAATTACGACTCCGCAGCCAGCAACCCTTCATGTAGTGAGAGCAGCGCCCCAGAATTGTGTGTGCGTCTTCCTTTTTTTTGGGGTGATAATCCTCCTTCTTCTTTTGCTCCTGTGTTTCCTATTTTGCTTTGGGTGTTTGGCCGCACGTGTCACCTTCTCTGCGAGGCATGAATAGAACAATGCTAAAAATGAGATGACTAGAAAATTAGATCATTCTTTATCGCCAATAGAACAATGCCTCTTGCTAGTAATATATAATAAGAGTAGAGAGTAGAGGATATGGCACTGGGCTGCCGTGTTTCGTGCTCCTCCGTCATACTCCAGTGGAAAACTTGAGTATGCTGCATGGTTCTTTGCTCCTCCTCAGGTTGTCGGCACATTTATACGAGCAGTCAAATCACAAGGCCCCGCCTTCTAGCAGTAATCAGCCGTCGAATCACAAAGGCCCTCGCCTCTCGTGAAAAGGACCAAGCTAGACTGCCCCGCCCTCTAGCCTCTTAAAAAATGTATACATTTGTACAGTAGTAGTATCGATGGATTGCGCCATGGAGCAAAACTAACAAGATGTAATTAAAGAAAAAAGGTGGTACATATAGAGAGCGCTCGTCGCCAAATTATGCATATACTATATGACACTACCCACTATGAAGGTACTAGTAACATAGACTAGTAACTAGTCTATGCTACTCTCCACTATGACCAGCCAAAGTCGAGGCGCGGATACCAATGAGGGCCTAGTTGTGTCTATACTTGGACAACTCACCTGACTGCATGCGCAGCAGGCAAACGAAGCTCGTGTCGTGTTGGTTCCGTGTGCGGCCCGCACATTAAACAAAACATCCCGCCTCCATCTTAGCCTCCGCGTTTTAAACTTCTCAATCTCAAGGCCAAGGAGCAACGTGAAACCTATGATAGAGCCAATCAGATGGTTGAGAACACTACAATTCATAGCTACAGATGCGTGTGTGAGAGAGGACGAGTGCGTGCGTGCACCTCTTCTCATAGTACTACTGTATGTGGGTGGCATCGACCTAGGGAGCAGTGATGGTGCGTGCGAGAAGTCCCGAGAGATAGGTGTAATGCGTCTGAAAAAAGACTAGTATATGAAGGTCAAGCGTAAGATATGTATCCGACGGTGCTAGTTTTTGCACGTACACAGCAGTAGAAAAAGAACTAGTACCATGGCATATGCTACACCATGACCGAGAAAACGTGCTGACAATACGCCATCCGGGAATAGTGCCGCACTTCGAAACTAGAACCGTTAATAAATTTTGAGCGCGTCTCGTCACATTCCAAATTACTACAACTACCATGCTATATTTAATTGCAAACCTGTTCACACCAATCACAACCTAAACGGTTTCCCACTTAGGAGCGTATTAGTAGTACTCGGTTATTACTACTATGCTAAGATGACTGCACATTCCTCCTCAACTCCTCATCCATAAAAAACAATCAAGTCAAACAAGCCATAGCCATCGTGAGTTCTGGGTCGAGAGATTTCTACCAGGGAGAGGTGAGCATGGAAGAGGAAGCACGAGAGATGTCCCGCCTCGCCACGAAAGCACCCGACATGTACAGCCGCGCAACAGTAGCAGCATAGAGGTCCCGCTGCACCCCGAAGCAGCACGGAGGTCCCGCCGCGCTGTCGATGTAGCAGACTAGTCCAGCCGCGCCGCAGAAGTAGCAAAGATGTCCCGCTACACCACCGAAGCAGGGGGGAGGTCCCGCCGCACCGCGGCGGCCTGGGAAAATTTCTCGTGGGCAGGCGAGGACTCTTATAGGCGCATGCATGCGATAGTCCATAGCCAGATGGATCAGATCTCCGGCTAGGCGAGGATGCAGGACGAGGCTACCGGCGTCATCCGGCAACTAGGGTGGGCAATGCGAAGCTCCGGGGCGAGCGCAACCTGCTGAGGGCAAAGATCGCCGGAACGATGAAGCAGGAGGAGGAGACCGCTGCCTTGTTGTAGAGGACGGGCATCATCATCAAGAAACTTATGGACGAGAATGCCATGCTCCGCATCAAGTGCAACAGGCTGGTGGAGGAATCCATGGATGCTGCCAAGAAGCGTATTAAGGACATGAAACTGATGAAAGAGATCATTGCCCACCGCGAGAACTAGTCTCCGCGACCTGCAGCGCATAAAGAAAGTAGAGATCAGCGAGCCAGATCATTGTATGCGTCTTCCTTCTTCTTTTGTCCTTGTGTATTTCTGGCGTAGCCACATGTGGCTTTTTTAATTATCTTCCTAATTATGTAAGACAATTATTATCCACTCTCGTCGTCCTTATATATATTCATCAATCTTGCTATAAGTCGCAGTAGATGCTATATAGGCCCGTCGGGTCTTACATCAAGATCCGTGCAAAATTTTCTTTTCAGATTTTCTTTTTTCTCTCTTAAATCTCAGTCGAGTGAGACATTGCCACGCCATTAAACAGAGGCTCGGGCGCCATTAATGGAGACCTTGGGAGAGAGGTGGACGGCAGATGGAGGTCAAAGGGCTCGCACGCCTCCCATACTCAAATAGCTACCCTGCACGGCGCCTCCTAGCTAATAAAAAAGGGGACGTGTGGCGGCACGTAAATGGTAAATGGAACGCCCACGGTTTCAATAATACTTGTGTTTCCGATTGCAACGTGACAACACTTGTTCCAAAATGACTTTGTTGATTGTTAATGTGTGCGCCTTCGCAAATCGGATAGCAAAATTACCACAGCATGTTGGTGCCATGTCATGACACCAAGCCAAGTTTCATGATTTTCATGCGTGTTTCCGATTTACAGGAATTAAAAAACCAAGTTTCTCAATGTTTCCAGCCGAGCCATGACGTGCAGATGTTTGAATTTCATTCCCATTTCTGGCATGGGACCTAGAAATTTACCCGAGGACACACATGTGATTTTTCAACCAGCTTTGGTGTACTGGAGCATGTGCTTGTATTTAAAATTTGAATTATGCACACAAAGGTGACACGTTCCCTCTCAGAACCACGAGCCGTCTTGAGAGAAGCTCTGGTTTGCAAGAAACTTATACCAAAACTTGTTCCTATTCCGCAATTTTTTTACCACAGCACGATAGTACCATGACATGACACCATGCCAAGTTTCATGATTTTCAGGCGTCTTTTGGATTTACAAGAATTTTAAAACCAAGCTTCTCAATGTTCTCAGCCGAACCATGATGCCCAGATGTTTGAATTTCATTCCCATTTCTGGCATGTGACCTAGAAATTCACCCGAGGACACACATGTGATTTTCAGTCAACTTTGGTGCACGGGAGCATGTGCTTGTAGTTCAAATTTGAATTATGCACATTAAATGACCAGAAACTCAATTAATGTATAAAAAAGGCCAAACGAACCCAGAATAATTCCAAAATTTAACAGGGCACTCATATAGTTCTATGTTGCCTCTGTAAAGAAAATATGGGGGGAGGCAACGTATATTAGAAATGCCATTAGACATTGTTATTTTCACGTCAAACCCGTTGACCATGTTACATGACAAAAATAAGCCGATTCTCACAATGATAAGTTAATGGTCTCCTGCCAACACACCCCTCAAATAAAACTAAGCACCAAAACTAAGCACCCTGAAATTCTTTGACAACTAAATTGCTGGCTATATGATGTTGGCCATATATATTGTACGTATATAATGTGAAGAAACGAGTGGTAGTACTATACCAACTAAAAGATGAAATGTAAGAAATATAATGAGAAGAAACATAACATAGTTCTGTTGGGGGCTCAGCACAACACACCCCTCAAATAAAACTAAGCACACCTGAAATTAAACTAAGCAACTAATCTAGTAGACACTGCATTAGAACCACCATGAGCAACGATGCCACCTTACTCGGACTCCTCATCCACGTCCTCGACTTCATCCTTGTCCCTCTTCCTCTTGGCCGATACTTCTTTGCTTGAACCACACACTTGGCTCTTGCTCTTCATCCAACCCTTGTAGATATTGAAACAAAGGTAGCCATCCATTGCAGCGTAGTGGATGTGGTCTATATCTAGTACATTCCACTCCCATGCATGATGAAACTTGAACGGAGGTTTCTTCAGTGTACCGTACGAAGGATGAACCATGGCTCCTGCCAGGGTCAGCATTGAAGGCTGATCACGGGAGGGCACTAGACCTTTCTTCTGGAGGTCGAAGGGGTCGCCTACAACGAGGCCTATCCGGCCCAGGATTTCATTGTTCTTCCTAAAGTCTACAATAATGCATTTGACTCGGCCGTCCTTGAGGAAATTCTTAAAATCCTGGCACTCAATGTCGGCATGGCATATGTGGTAGACCAAGCATAAGTCATGCACACAAACCTGGATCACGGCGGGCTTCTTCTTCTCTGCCTCCTTTAGATTCTTCTCACTTCACAGGACTATGGTGTACTCAACATCTAGCCCAGCGACCCACTCATCATTTGAGTTTTCGAACATGCATTTGAAGCGAGCAAGGCATTCTTTCACCGTTGCGGAAGAACAGGTGTAGATGACGTCGAACTCATCGCCGGTGATGATTCTAACCTTGTACACACCGCCAATCATGGAGATTTGGGACGCCATGGATTTGGGAGGAGGGTTAGGATTAGTGGAACTACCGTAATGTGAAAGGACGGGACGACTAGGAGCAGTTTATTGATTGTAAAAATGTCGAGTGGGGGCGCGTGCGAATGGCTGGGTAGTGGCTTGCCTGGTGGATAAATGGATTCATGCACAGTACTATGGGGGCCCAATTAGATGTCATGTCTACTCGACGCCCAATTAAATGGCTTTCGATGTCATGTCAAGCATCGGGAAAATTACAGGTGATACGAAGCTTTCCGTTCTCCCATGATACGGGCTTCCGAGAGCCCTTGGATCTGAGATCGAACGGTTGCATGGCGTGATTCTAGACCTATGGGTGAATATCCTATCCTGGAGGGTTATGCTGCAAATTTTCAGCAACTTAGCATGCAACCGTTCAATCTCAGATCCAAGGGCTGCCAGCAGCCCGTATCATGGTCGCACCTACCACGACCGTCGCCTCGCTCGCGCGCCCGCGCCCTTGGAGATTTAACACTGTGCGTTAGGCTATCTGATGTTGGCATGTCATACATATTCATCACTTAGTCACTCATACAACAAGGTTAGCTATAAGGTTGGCCATAAGATTATTTTTTGTTTACTTCTCTCTATCTCTTTCTTCGTAGTATTTATTGCATTTTCCAAGGAGTGAGCTCTTCCAATGAAATGGTGCTTAGATGAGGTGCTATAGGCGTTAAATGGCTTAGCAACTCAAGTCCCCAATGCATAGGTGCTTAGTGTTTTGTTGATAAGTTTGCTTCATCTAGGTACACGCGCTTATTACCGTTTCTTCCTGGGGTCACCAAACTAGTCTGTCTCTTCTTAATTAACTTGCCACATCAGACTTTGTGCCTATGTGGGCTTAGCACCTGTAGGATCAAGTACAATAGTGGGGTATAAGCCCGCTTTACATGGCATTTTTTGCATATCTGGGGGAAAGAGGCAAGGAAAAAGTGGAGGAGTGGGCTCTCAAGCAAGAGCCAGCCTCTACATGGCGGAGCATCGGGAGAGGCACCTATATGGAGGTGGTCAGGAATCGGGAGACTCAAGCCGGTCGTAGTGCCGCAGTTAAGATGATAATGGCAAGTCAAATCACCGGGCCCCACCTGTCCAGTAGTAACCGAAGGAAATATGCCCTAGAGGCAATAATAAAGTTATTATTTATTTCCTTATATCATGATAAATGATTATTATTCACGCTAGAATTGTATTAACCGGAAACATAATACATGTGTGAATACATAGACAAACAGAGTCTCACTAGTATGCCTCTACTTGACTAGCTCATTAATCAAAGATGGCTATGTTTCCTAACCATGAACAAAGAGTTGTTATTTGATTAACGAGGTCACATCATTAGTTGAATGATCTGATTGACATGACCCATTCCATTAGCTTAGCACCCGATCGTTTAGTATGTTGCTATTGCTTTCTTCATGACTTATACATGTTCCTATGACTATGAGATTATGCAACTCCCATTTACCGGAGGAACACTTTGTGTGCTACCAAACGTCACAACGTAACTGGGTGATTATAAAGGAGCTCTACAGGTGTCTCCAAAGATAGATGTTGGGTTGGCGTATTTCGAGATTAGGATTTGTCACTCCGATTGTCGGAGAGGTATCTCTGGGCCCTCTCGGTAATGCACATCACATAAGCCTTGCAAGCATTGCAGCCAATGAGTTAGTTGCGAGATGATGTATTACAGAACGAGTAAAGAGACTTGCCGGTAACGAGATTGAACTAGGTATTGGATACCGACGATCGAATCTCGGGCAAGTAACATACCGATGACAAAGGGAACGACGTATGTTGTTATGCGGTCTTACCGATAAAGATCTTCATGGAATATGTAGGAGCCAATATGGGCATCCAGGTCCCGCTATTGGTTATTGACCGGAGATGTGTCTCAGTCATGTCTGCATTATTCTCGAACCGTAGGGTCCGCACGCTTAATGTTACGATGACAGTTATTATGAGTTTATGCATTTTGATGTACCGAAGTTAGTTCGGAGTCCCGGATGTGATCACGGACATGACGAGGAGTCTCGAAATGGTCGAGACATAAAGATTGATATATTGGAAGCCTATGTTTGGATATCGGAAGTGTTCCGGGTGAAATCGGGATTTTACCGGAGTACCGGGAGGTTACCGGAACCCCCCGGGAGCTATATGGGCCTTAGTGGGCTTTAGTGGAAAGGAGAAAGGGGCAGGCCAAGGTGGCTGCGCGCCTCCCCCTTCCCCTAGTCCTATTAGGACTAGGAGAGGTGGCCGGCCCCCCTCTCTCTCTTTCCCCCCCTCAAGGAGTCCTATTCCAACTAGGATTGGGGGGGGGGGGAATCCTACTCCCAGAGGGAGTAGGACTCTCCTGGCGCGCCCTCCTTGGTCGGCCAGCCCCTCCCCTTGGATCCTTTATATACGGAGGCAGGGGGCACCTCTTGACACACAAGTTGATCCTTGAGATCGTTCCTTAGCCGTGTGCGGTGCCCCCTGCCACCATATTCCACCTCGATCATATTGTAGCAGTGCTTAGGCGAAGCCCTGCGACGGTAGAACATCAAGATCGTCACCACACCGTCGTGCTGACGGAACTCCTCCCCGACGCTTTGCTGGATCGGAGCCCAGGGATCGTCATCGAGCTGTACGTGTGCTAAGAACTCGGAGGTTCCGAAGTAACGGTGCTTGGATCGGTCGGATCGGGAAGACGTACGACTACTTCCTCTATGTTGTGTCAACGCTTCCGCAGTCGGTCTGCGTGGGTACATAGACAACACTCTCCCCTCTCGTTGCTGTGCATCACCATGATCTTGCGTGTGCGTAGGAAAATTTTGAAATTACTACGTTCCCCATCAGTGGCATCTGAGCCTAGGTTTTACGGTTTGATGTTATTTGCACGAGTAGAACACAAGTGAGTTGTGGGCGATATAAGTCATACTGCCTACCAGCATGTCATACTTTGGTTCGGCGGTATTGTTGGACGAGACGACCCGGACCAACATTACGCGTACGCTTACGCGAGACCGGTTCCCCCGACGTGCTTTGCACATAGGTGGCTTGCGGGCGACTGTCTCTCCAACTTTAGTTGAACCGAGTGTGGCTACGCCCGGTCCTTGCGAAGGTTAAAACGGAGTCTATTTGACAAACTATCGTTGTGGTTTTGATGCGTAGGTGAGATTGGTTCTTGCTTAAGCCCGTAGCAGCCACGTAAAACTTGCAAACAACAAAGTAGAGGACGTCTAACTTGTTTTTGCAGGGCATGTTGTGATGTGATATGGTCAAGGCATGATGATGAATTTTATTGTATGAGATGATCATGTTTTGTAACCGAGTTATCGGCAACTGGCAGGAGCCATATGGTTGTCGCTTTATTGTATGCAATGCAATCGCGATGTAATGCTTTACTTTATCACTAAGCGGTAGCGATAGTCGTGGAAGCATAAGATTGGCGAGACGACAACGATGCTACGATGGAGATCAAGGTGTCGCGCCGGTGACGATGGTGATCATGACGGTGCTTCGGAGATGGAGATCACAAGCACAAGATGATGATGGCCATATCATATCACTTATATTGATTGCATGTGATGCATCTTATCTTGCTTTGATTGACGGTAGCATTATAAGATGATCTCTCACTAAATTATCAAGAAGTGTTCTCCCTGAGTATGCACCATTGCCAAAGTTCATCGTGCCCAGACACCACGTGATGATCGGGTGTGATAAGCTCTACGTCCATCTACAACGGGTGCAAGCCAGTTTTGGACACGCAGAATACTCAGGTTAAACTTGACGAGCCTAGCATATGCAGATATGGCCTCGGAACACGGAGACCGAAAGGTCGAGCGTGAATCATATAGTAGATATGATCAACATAACGATGTTCACCATTGAAAACTACTCCATCTCACGTGATGATCGGTTATGGTTTAGTTGATTTGGATCACGTGATCGCTTAGAAGATTAGAGGGATGTCTATGTAAGTGGGAGTTCTTAAGTAATTTTATTAATTGAACTTAAACTTAGCATGAACTTAGTACCTGATAGTATCTTGCTTGTTTATGTTGATTGTAGATAGATGGCTCGTGCTGTTGTTCCATTGAATATTAATGTGTTCCTTGAGAAAGCAAAGTTGAAAGATGATGGTAGCAATTACACGGACTGGGTCCGTAACTTGAGGATTATCCTCATTGCTGCTCGGAAGAATTACGTCCTGGAAGCACCGCTGGGTGCCAGGCCTGCTGCTGGAGCAACACCAGATGTTATGAACATCTGGCAGAGCAAAGCTGATGACTACTCGATAGTTCAGTGTGCCATGCTTTACGGCTTAGAATCGGGACTTCAACGACGTTTTGAACGTCATGGAGCATATGAGATGTTCCAGGAGTTGAAGTTAATATTTCAAGCAAATGCCCGGATTGAGAGATATGAAGTCTCCAATAAGTTCTATAGCTGCAAGATGGAGGAGAACAGTTCTGTCAGTGAGCATATACTCAAAATGTCTGGGTATAATAATCACTTGATTCAGATGGGAGTTAATCTTCCAGATGATTGCGTCATTGACAGAATTCTCCAATCACTGCCACCAAGCTACAAGAGCTTCGTGATGAACTATAATATGCAAGGGATGAACAAGACTATTCCCGAGCTCTTCGCAATGCTGAAAGCTGCAGAGGTAGAAATCAAGAAGGAGCATCAAGTGTTGATGGTCAACAAGACCACTAGTTTCAAGAAAAATGGCAAAGGGAAGAAGAAGGGGAACTTCAAGAAGAACGGCAAACAAGTTGCTGCTCAAGAGAATAAACCCAAGTCTGGACCTAACCCTGAAACTGAGTGCTTCTACTGCAAGCAGACTGGTCACTGGAAGCGGAACTGCCCCAAGTATTTGGCGGATAAGAAGGATGGCATGGTGAACAAAGGTATATGTGATATACATGTTATTGATGTGTACCTTACTAGAGCTCGCAGTAGCACCTGGGTATTTGATACTGGTTCTGTTGCTAATATTTGCAACTCGAAACAGGGACTACGGATTAAGCGAACACTGGCGAAGGACGAGGTGACGATGCGCGTGGGAAACGGTTCCAAAGTCGATGTGATCGTAGTCGGCATGCTACCTCTACATCTACCTTCGGGATTAATATTAGACCTAAGTAATTGTTATTTGGTGCCAGCGTTGAGCATGAACATTATATCTGGATCTTGTTTGATGCGAGACAGTTATTCATTTAAATCAGAGAATAATGGTTGTTCTATTTATATGAGTAATATCTTTTATGGTCATGCACCTTTGAAGAGTGGTCTATTTTTGATGAATCTCGATAGTAGTAATACACATATTCATAATGTTGAAGCCAAAAGATGCAGAGTTGATAATGAAAGTGCAACTTATTTGTGGCACTGTCGTTTAGGTCATATCGGTGTAAAGCGCATGAAGAAACTCCATACTGATGGACTTTTGGAACCACTTGATTATGAATCACTTGGTACTTGCGAACCATGCCTCATGGGCAAGATGACTAAAACACCATTCTCCGGTACTATGGAGAGAGCAACAGATTTGTTGGAAATCATACATACCGATGTATGTGGTCCAATGAATATTGAGGCTCGTGGCGGATATCGTTATTTTCTCACCTTCACAGATGACTTAAGCAAATATGGGTATATCTACTTAATGAAACATAAGTCTGAAACATTTGAAAAGTTCGAAGAATTTCAGAGTGAAGTTGAAAATCATCGTAACAAGAAAATAAAGTTTCTACGATCTGATCGTGGAGGAGAATATTTGAGTTACGAGTTTGGTGTACATTTGAAAAATTGTGGAATAGTTTCACAACTCACGCCACCCGGAACACCACAGCGTAATGGTGTGTCCAAACGTCGTAATCGTACTTTACTAGATATGGTGTGATCTATGATCTCTCTTACTAATTTACCGCTATCGTTTTGGGGTTATGCTTTAGAGACGGCCGCATTCACGTTAAATAGGGCACCATCAAAATCCGTTGAGACAACGCCTTATGAACTGTGGTTTGGCAAGAAACCAAAGTTGTCGTTTCTTAAAGTTTGGGGCTGCGATGCTTATGTGAAAAAGCTTCAACCTGATAAGCTCGAACCCAAATCGGAGAAATGTGTCTTCATAGGATACCCAAAGGAGACTATTGGGTACACCTTCTATCACATATCCGAAGGCAAGATATTTGTTGCTAAGAATGGATCCTTTCTAGAGAAGGAGTTTCTCTCGAAAGAAGTGAGTGAGAGGAAAGTAGAACTTGACGAGGTAACTATACCTGCTCCCTTATTGGAAAATAGTACATCACAGAAAACTGTTTCTGTGACATCTATACCAATTAGTGAGGAAGCTAATGATGATGATCATGAAACTTCAGGACAAGATACTACTGAACCTCGTAGATCAACCAGAGCGAGATCCGCACCAGAGTGGTACGGTAATCCTGTTCTGGAAATCATGCTGCTAGATCATGATGAACCTACGAACTATGAAGAAGTGATGGTGAGCCCAGATTCCGCAAAATGGCTTGAAGCCATGAAATCTGAGATGGGATCCATGTATGAGAACAAAGTATGGACTTTGGTTGACTTGCCCGATGATCGGCAAGCAATTGAGAATAAATGGATCTTCAAGAAGAAGACTGACGCTGATGGTAATGTAACTGTCTACAAAGCTCGACTTGTCGCAAAAGGTTTTCGACAAGTTCAAGGGGTTGACTACGATGAGACCTTCTCACCCATAGCGATGCTTAAGTCTGTCCGAATCATGTTAGCAATTGCCGCATTTTATGATTATGAAATTTGGCAGATGGATGTCAAAACTGCATTCCTGAATGGATTTCTGGAAGAAGAGTTGTATATGATGCAACCAGAAGGTTTTGTCGATCCAAAGGGAGCTAACAAAGTGTGCAAGCTCCAGCGATCCATTTATGGACTGGTGCAAGCCTCTCGAAGTTGGAATAAACGCTTTGATAGTGTGATCAAAGCATTTGGTTTTATACAGACTTTCGGTGAAGCCTGTATTTACAAGAAAGTGAGTGGGAGCTCTGTAGCATTTCTGATATTATATGTGGATGACATATTACTGATTGGAAATGATATATAATTTCTGGATAGCATAAAGGGATACTTGAATAAGAGTTTTTCAATGAAAGACCTCGGTGAAGCTTCTTACATATTAGGCATAAAGATCTATAGAGATAGATCAAGACGCTTAATTGGACTTTCACAAAGCACATACCTTGACAAGATTTTGAAGAAGTTCAAAATGGATCAAGCAAAGAAAGGGTTCTTGCCTGTGTTACAAGGTGTGAAGTTGAGTCAGACTCAATGCCCGACCACTACAGAAGATAGAGAGAAAATGAAAGATGTTCCCTATGCTTCAGCCATAGGCTCTATCATGTATGCAATGCTGTGTACCAGACCTGATGTGTGCCTTGCTATAAGTTTAGCAGGGAGGTACCAAAGCAATCCAGGAGTGGATCACTGGACAGCGGTCAAGAACATCCTGAAATACCTGAAAAGGACTAAGGATATGTTTCTCGTATATGGAGGTGACAAAGAGCTCACCGTAAAAGGTTACGTTGATGCAAGCTTTGACACTGATCCGGATGATTCCAAATCGCAAACCGGATACGTGTTTACATTAAACGGTGGAGCTGTCAGTTGGTGCAGTTCTAAACAAAGCGTCGTAGCGGGATCTACATGTGAAGCGGAGTACATAGCTGCTTCGGAAGCAACGAATGAAGGAGTCTGGATGAGGGAGTTCATATCCGATCTAGGTGTCATACCTAGTGCATCGGGTTCAATGAAAATCTTTTGTGACAATACTGGTGCAATTGCCTTGGCAAAGGAATCCAGATTTCACAAGAGGACCAAGCACATCAAGAGACGCTTCAATTCCATCCGGGATCTAGTCCATGTGGGAGACATAGAGATTTGCAAGATACATACGGATCTGAATGTTGCAGACCCGTTGACTAAGCCTCTTCCACAAGCAAAACATGATCAGCACCAAGGCTCCATGGATGTTAGAATCATTACTGTGTAAACTAGATTATTGACTCTAGTGCAAGTGGGAGACTGAAGGAAATATGCCCTAGAGGCAATAATAAAGTTATTATTTATTTCCTTATATCATGATAAATGTTTATTATTCACGCTAGAATTGTATTAACCGGAAACATAATACATGTGTGAATACATAGACAAACAGAGTGTCACTAGTATGCCTCTACTTGACTAGCTCATTAATCAAAGATGGTTATGTTTCCTAACCATGAACAAAGAGTTGTTATTTGATTAACGACGTCACATCATTAGTTGAATGATCTAATTGACATGACCCATTCCATTAGCTTAGCACCCGATCGTTTAGTATGTTGCTATTGCTTTCTTCATGACTTATACATGTTCCTATGACTATGAGATTATGCAACTCCCGTTTACCGGAGGAACACTTTGTGTGCTACCAAACATCACAACGTAACTGGGTGATTATAAAGGAGCTCTACAGGTGTCTCCAAAGATAATTGTTGGGTTGGCGTATTTCGAGATTAGGATTTGTCACTCCGATTGTCGGAGAGGTATCTCTGGGCCCTCTCGGTAATGCACATCACATAAGCCTTGCAAGCATTGCAGCCAATGAGTTAGTTGCGAGATGATGTATTACGGAACGAGTAAAGAGACTTGCCGGTAACGAGATTGAACTAGGTATTGGATACCGACGATCGAATCTCGGGCAAGTAACATACCGATGACAAAGGGAACGACGTATGTTGTTATGCGGTCTTACCGATAAAGATCTTCGTGGAATATGTAGGAGCCAATATGGGCATCCAGGTCCCGCTATTGGTTATTGACCGGAGATGTGTCTCAGTCATGTCTGCATTATTCTCGAACCGTAGGGTCCGCACGCTTAACGTTACGATGACAGTTATTATGAGTTTATGCATTTTGATGTACCTAAGTTAGTTCGGAGTCCCGGATGTGATCACGGACATGACGAGGAGTCTCGAAATGGTCGAGACATAAAGATTGATATATTGGAAGCCTATGTTTGGATATGGGAAGTGTTCCGGGTGAAATCAGGATTTTACCGGAGTACCGGGAGGTTACCGGAACCCCCCGGGAGCTATATGGGCCTTAGTGGGCTTTAGTGGAAAGGAGAAAGGGGCAGCCCAAGGTGGCCGCGCGCCTCCCCCTTCCCCTAGTCCTATTAGGACTAGGAAAGGTGGCCGGCCCCCCTCTCTCTCTTTCCCCCCCTCAAGGAGTCCTATTCCAACTAGGATTGGGGGGGGGGGGGAATCCTACTCCCAGAGGGAGTAGGACTCTCCTGGCGCGCCCTCCTTGGCCGGCCAGCCCCTCCCCTTGGATCCTTTATATACGGAGGTAGGGGGGCACCTCTAGACACACAAGTTGATCCTTGAGATCGTTCCTTAGCCGTGTGCGGTGCCCCCTGCCACGATATTCCACCTCGATCATATTGTAGCAGTGCTTAGGCAAAGCCCTGCGACGGTAGAACATCAAGATCGTCACCATGCCGTCGTGCTGACGGAACTCCTCCCTGACGCTTTGCTGGATCGGAGCCCGGGGATCGTCATCGAGCTGTATGTGTGCTAAGAACTCGGAGGTGCCAGAGTAACAGTGCTTGGATCGGTCGGATCGGGAAGACGTACGACTACTTCCTCTACGTTGTGTCAACGCTTCCGTAGTCGGTCTGCGTGGGTACGTAGACAACACTCTCCCCTCTCATTGCTGTGCATCACCATGATCTTGCGTGTGCGTAGGAAAATTTTGAAATTACTACGTTCCCCATCAGTAACTCACTGTCAAATCACACAACCCTACGTTTGCAACAACCTACTCCCTCATCTTCTCGCGTCTCTATCGAACCGACTAGGCGGAACTGCCCCGCCTACCGCGCGGGAAAAGCCCGGCCCTCTACTTTTAAATACTCCCTCCGTTCCTAAATATTTGTCTTTCTAGACATTTCAAATGGACTACCACACACGGATGTATGTAGACATATTTTAGAGTGTAGATTCACTCATTTTGCTCTGTATGTAGTCACTTGTTAAAATATCTAGAAAGACAAATATTTAGGAACGGAGGGAGTAGTACACTATACTAATTTTGTATCCATGGCTTGCGCCATGGAGCAAAGCCTCAAGAAAACGGTGGTACACATGTACGGAGTATACAGCACGCCCGTCGCGTTCGCGTCGCACCCTAGACGGTCGGTTGGTCTGGCACGCCGCTCTCCGAATGGAACACGCGTCATATTGCGTTTGCACACACATGTGGGGCCGCAATTGAGAACCGACCATAGGCACACTCCCCGGCCCCGCAATTCGGGTGAGTTAATAGAAGTAGTACGTACGTTGGTACCTGGACGATCCCTGCAAGACATGGAAGATCGGTTCATCCATGCATGTGACCATACTCCAGCAGACACGCCTGGATTGGCTATTGTCTACATATCGTGCAGGTTGTGTTGTACATGGCTGTAGTTCTGGTGAGAAATCTAAAAAAAGGTTTCTTGTCATCTCGCAAAATTAGGTGTCATGTGCTTCGGATCACTGCGAGGGTTAAACAGCGACAACTGAGTTGGGCTAGTCATTGGGGGCACATGCACGAAGACTACTCGGCTGCCATCTAGGTCAAGCTGGCTATGTTAATTAGGACATCTATCGACGGAACCCTTTTCTACGAGTTTATCTTTAATCTGAGCTTTGACCCTCGTCTAGTTTGTCCGTCAGGATTCATCTTGTCTCCTTTGGGCAGTGAGGTTATGATTTCTTGTCATGTGGCATTTTTTCGTGTTATATGTTATAATATGGTGCTTCAGATCAAAATGATGACAACTGCGCCTCCGGGGCATGTGCATGAAGACTTCTTGACAGTCATTGCCGAGGTCAAGCCGGCTTCGGCCGATAGACAAAAGAAAACTAGTACTCCACTATATAGGCAGGAGCCTCCGCGCTTGCTTGCTAGTGTTGCTCTCTTCACACTGTCTCATCCTCTCTAGATCTAAACACGACAGCGGTGGCCACACTCTCTCTCTATACTCAACGCAGGTCATAGATCCAGCCGGATCCTCTCTGCCGGGGAAGGTGAGAAGGTGCAACGTTCACGCGGTCGTCCTCAGCGACGACTCTTACCCACTGCTGGCATGTCCCGATCAGCGTGTGATACGTCTCCGTCGTATCTACTTTTCCAAATACTTTTGCCCTTGTTTTGGACTCTAACTTGCATGATTTGAATGGAACTAACCCGGACTAACGCTATTTTCAGCAGAATTACCATGGTGTTATTTATGTGCAGAAACAAACATTCTCGGAATGACCTGAAACTTCACGGAGCAACTTTTTGGAAAATATAAAAAATATCTGCAAAAGATGAAGGCCAGGGGGCCCACCACCTGTCCACGAGGGTGGGGGGCGCGCCTGCCCCCCTAGGGCACGCCCCCTACCTCATGGGCCCCCTAGAGCTCCTCCGATCCAACTCCAACTCTATATATTGTGTTTCGGGGAGAAAAAATCAAAGAGAAGAATTCATCATGTTTTACGATACGAAGCCGCCGCCAAGCCCTAAAACCTGTCGGGAGGGCTGATCTGGAGTCCGTTCGGGGCTCCGGAGATGGGAATCCGTCGCCATCTTCATCATCAACCATCCTCCATCACCAATTTCATGATGCTCACCACCGTGCGCGAGTAATTCCATCGTAGGCTTGCTGGACGGTGATGGGTTGGATGGGATCTATCATGTAATCGAGTTAGTTTTGTTAGGGTTTGATCCCTAGTATCCACTATGTTCTGAGATTGATGTTGCTATGACTTTGCTATGCTTAATGCTTGTCACTAGGGCCCGAGTGCCATGATTTCAGATCTGAACCTATTATGTTTTCATCAATATATGAGCGTTCTTGATCCTATCTTGCAAGTCTATAGTCACCTATTATGTGTTATGATCCGTTAACCCCGAAGTGACAATAATCGGGATACTTACCGGTGATGACCGTAGTTTGAGGAGTTCATGTATTCACTATGTGTTAATGCTTTGTTCCGGTACTCTATTAAAAGGAGGCCTTAATATCCCTTAGTTTCCGTAAGGACCCCGCTGCCACGGGAGGGTAGGACAAAAGATGTCATACAAGTTCTTTTCCATAAGCACGTTTGACTATATTCGGAATACATGCCTACATTATATTGATGAACTAGAGCTAGTTCTGTGTCACCCTAGTTTATGACTATTACATGATGAACCGCATCCGGCATAATTCTCCATCACCAATCCATTACCTACGAGATTTCCATATATTGTTCTTCGTTTATTTACTTTCCCGTTGCTATTGCTATCATCCCTACAAAATACCAAAAACATTACTTTTGCTACCGTTACCTTTTGTTACTGTTACCACCACTATCATATTACTTTGCTACTAAATACTTTGCTACAGATATTAAGTTTCCAGGTGTGATTGAATTGACAACTCAACTGCTAATACTTGAGAATATTCTTTGGCTCCCCTTGTGTCAAATCAATAAATTTGGGTTGAATACTTTACCCTCGAAAACTGTTGCGATCCCCTATACTTGTGGGTTATCAAGACTATTTTCTAGCACCGTTGCCGGGGAGCATAGATCTATTCTTTGAGTCACTTGGGATTTATATCCGCTTATCATTATGAAGAACTTGAAAGATCCAAGAACCATGATTTATCCCTCAACTATGAGGGGAGGTAAGGAACTGCCATCTAGCTCTGCACTTGATTCACCTTCTGTTTTAAGTAAGCCCGCGACACCTAAACCTGCTTCTGCTATTCGTTCCGATATGTCGCATGTTATTGATGATGCCACTTCTGCTATACATGATACTTATGATGAAACTACTTCTATGCTTATACTACTGTGCCACTTGGTGAATTTCTTGATGAACAACTTGCTAGGGCTAGAGAGATTGAAAATATTGAATATGACAATACTGATGAAATTGATGATGAAGACTTGACTGTTATTCCTGAGGGTTATGTTTTTGATAAAGAAGCTTCTTTAGCTATTTTAGCTTGCAAAGATAGACACGAACTTAAGAGGTTATTAGCTAAATGGAATAAGCAATCTCTAAATGCTAGGATGAAACCTGACCCTGCTTTTCCTACTTCACCTTTCTGTGTTACTGATAAGGATTATGAATTCTCTGTTGATCCTGATATATTTACTTTGGTTGAATCTGATCCTTTTCATGGCTATGAATCTGAAACTGTTGTGGCACATCTTACTAAATTAAATGATATAGCTACCCTATTTACTAATGATGAGAGAACTCGTTACTTTTATATCCTTAAAATATTTCCGTTCTCATTAAAGGGTGATGCTAAGATATGGTTTAATTCTCTTGATCCTGGTTGCGTGCGTAGTCCCCAGGATATGATTTATTACTTCTCTGCTAAATATTTCCCTGCTCATAAGAAATAAGCTGCTTTAAGGGATATATATATAATTTTGTGCAAATTGAAGAAGAGAGTCTCCCACAAGCTTGGGGGAGGATTCTCCAATTACTTAATGCTTTGCCTGATCATCCTCTTAAGAAAAATGAAATACTTGATATCTTTTATAATGGACTAACCGATGCCTCCAGAGATTACCTGGATAGTTGTGCTGGTTCTGTTTTCAGGGAAAGGACACTAGATGAAGCTGAAGTTCTATTGAATAATATGTTGACAAATGAAAATAATTGGACACCTCCAGAGCCAACTCCTGAGCCTATTCCTAAACCAACTCCGAAGAAGAGGGGTATTCTATTTCTCAGTCCTAAAGATATGCAAGAGGCAAAGAAATCTATGAAAGAAAAATGTATTAAAGCTGAAGATGTTAAGAATTTACCTCCTATTAAAGAAATACATGGTCTTAATTTACCGCATGTTGAAGAAACATATGATCTTAATCCATTACCTATTGAAGAAACTCATGGTCTTGATAACCTGACACAAGTAGTAAAGGTAAATTCTCTCTATAGATATGATAAAGCTGAAATCCCATTTACTAAGTTTGCTAGCCCATGCTTAGATGAGTTTGATAAATTTATGGTTAAGCAAGAAGATTTTAATGCCTATTTTGGTAGACAACTGAAATACAATTCAAATATGCTTGAACACTTGGGTGATTATGTGGCTAATGTCAAAGGTGAACTTAAACTTATTAGTAAACATGCTTCTATGGTTACCACTCAAGTAGAACAAGTACTTAAAGCTCAAAATGATTTGCTCAATGAATTGAATAGTAAGAATAATGATAATGTTGTTAGAGTTATGACTAGAGGTGGGAAAATGACTCAGGAACCTTTGTATCCTGAAGGCCATCCTAAGAGAATTGAGCAAGATTCTCAGAGAAATAATGTAGATGGACCTAGTCCTTCTAAAAGGAAGAAAAAGAAAAATGATAGGAATTTTCATGCTTCTAGTGAACCTATTGCTGAAACACCTGAGAATCCAAATGATATTTCTATCTCTGATGCTGAAACACCATCTGGTAATGAACCTGAAACTAGTAATAATGTTAATGATAATGTTCATGATGATGCTCAACCTAGTAATGATAATGATATAGAAATTGAACATGCTGTTGATCTTGATAACCCACAATCAAAGAATCAACATTATGATAAGAAAGACTTTGTTGCTAGGAAACATGGTAAAGAAAGAGAACCATGGGTTCAGAAACCCATGCCTTTTCCTCCCAAACCATCCAAGAAAAAGGATGGTGAGGATTTTGAGTGCTTTGCTGAAATGATTAGACCTATCTTTTTGCGTATGCGATTAACTGATATGCTTAAAATGAATCCTTATGCTAAGTATATGAAAGATATTGTTACTAATAAAAGAAAGATACCGGAAGCTGAAATTTCCACCATGCTTGCTAATTATACTTTTAAGGGTGGAATACCAAAGAAACTTGGAGATCCAGGAGTACCCACTATACCATGCTCTATTAAAATAAACTATGTTAAAACTGCTTTATGTGATCTTGGAGTCGGTGTTAATGTTATGCCTCTCTCTTTATATCGTAGACTTAATTTGAATAAGTTGACACCTACTGAAATATCTTTGCAAATGGCTGATAAATCAACTGTTGTACCTGTCGGTATTTGTGAGGATATGCCTGTTGTAGTTGCAAACGTTACTATTTTAACGGACTTTGTTATTCTTGATATTCCCGAGGACGATAGTATGTCTATTATTCTTGGAAGACCCTTTTTGAATACTGCAGGGGCTGTTATTGATTGCACTAAAGGCAATGTCACTTTTCATGTTAATGGTAATGTGCATACGGTACACTTTCCGAGGAAACAACCTCAAGTTCATAGTATCAACTCTATTGGAAAAATTCCATCGATTATATTTGGAGGTTTTGAATTTCCTCTTCCTATTGTCAAGAAGAAATATGATATTCTTATTATTGGGGATGTGCATATCCCCGTTGAGGTAACATAGTGTTATTCGAAATTTCTCCGGTTCCATGTTATTCGGAATGAGTTCGTTAACAAGACTTGATCAACCTTGTTAGTGGATTCCTTTTGATGATCATAAGATGGATGAAACTAGAAGGCACAACCTTCTGTACCTTCCTTTTACTTTTTTTATTTAAATAAAATAAAATAAAATAGTATTTTTCTGTCTGTTATCTCATTATTCATGCAATAAAAAATACCCCGAAAATAAAAGTTCTCCAAATGCCCTGAAATTTAAATATGATTTTTTCTGGAATATTTGAGAATATTTGGCACTGAGAACGCATCAGGGGGTCAACCACCTGCCCACGAGGGTGGAGGGCGCGCCCCCTGCCTCGTGGGCCCATGGTGGCCCTCCTCCACTTATTCCTTCACCCACACACTCCTTCTTCCTCCCCCAAACACGAATAACCAGCTCAAGCACAAGTTCTAGCTCATCTTGCTGCCATTTTCATTCTCCTTGCTCAAAGCACCTCTCACAAAACTGCTTGGGGAGATTGTTCCTTGGTATGTGACTCCTCCATTGGTCCAATTAGTTTTTGTTCTAGTGCTTTATTCATTGCAAATTTGTGCTGCGTAGGTGACCATGTTCTTGAGTTTGTATGTCAAATTTATATGGTCAAAAGTAGTTTTGATGCATGATATAGGCCCTAGGCACTTGTAGGAGTAGTTGCTATCAATATTATTGAGTTTGGTTTACTTTTATTTTGAAGTTACTAAAATTTTTAGAATTTTTCAAAAAATGATGAAGAGACTTTTGAGGGCTCATCGAGCCGAAGCTCGAAGGAAAAGGCAACGAAGCCTAAGTATAATCTGCCTCGCACCGCGGAGGTTCGGTCGTGTGAATGGCCTTCCGATGATTTCTTGAGAGCAGTCGGGATTTATGAAGATTTTCATGAATTGGCTAAGAATGCAAGCCTCACCGCTTTCCTCCACGACCAACGCGATCAGTATCTCTTACTCACAAATATCTTTGTGCAAAACTTTCATTTCCATTCTGGGAGCTCACCACCTACGGTGGAGTTTCATTTATATGATGAGCATAAGGAGATGTCACTTTATAATTTTTGTTTGGTTTGTTTAGTCCCTTTCGAGGGCAAGACAGAGGAACCACATCGAGAGGATGTGGATGGGTTTATTGATACTATCACTGTAGGGGAAACAAGGAAGGTTTCCGATGCACGAATCACTAGCATACATTTTCCTGTTTTACGCTATTTTGCATTATTTGCAAGTCATTGTTTAATTGGTCGCGGAAACTATGGAAACCTTAGTGTCCCTGATACTATTATTTTGCTGCACGGTTTATACGGTGATAACTCTGTTAGTATGGGCGGCATTATTGCTAAACGGTTAAGTCTGAACCGTACCAAGGGCCCCATGTTTGGAGGCATCTATGCTTCACGCCTAGCTGCACATTTTAACATACCTATTAGGCATTATGAGAAGGAAGAAAAGGTGCTTCCTCGTGTTTATTTAGATTATAAAAGTATGATGGCACATGATTTTATTGTTAAGAATAGGGAAGGAGAGCTTAAATACAAATTGTTCTTTGATAAACATCATCCTGAGACTATTACCCCGCCTGCTCCTTCTTTTTTTGATTTATCTGCAGGCCAGTACCTTGTTCCGTTAGAGGCTATTAATGCCTACCGGAACCCTGCACCAGCCATGGAGCCAGAGCCGGAACCACAAGTTGATCCTTCACGACAATCTAATTACCAGTGGGATCCGGAGATGATTGCTAGCCAGTGGCAATCAGAGTCTTCTTCTTCATCGCAGTACGATCCCAACTATTATTATGGATATCCGCCCGGCTAGCCGTGGCCATAGACCAACTTAGGCCAAAAGCCTAAGCTTGGGGCAGTACATATTTCCCACCAACATTACATTTATGTTCACACACTCATTGCTAGATGTCGGTGCTCATACTTTTTCATTTGTATCATACATGCTAGTTTACTTCCTTTTTATGCTTTCTTCTTGTGTATTTAATAAACCTTAAGAAAAACCCCCAAAAAATTAGTTGTAGCTTTTAATTAGTTTACTTTCCATGCTTGTAGTAGTAATTAAAAAGAAAACCCAAAAATATTTCCTGTTCTTCTTTTACTTGTTGGGAGCTCTCCTGTGTAAATAATTTTATTTCTTTTCTTTTCTTTGCGGGTCGATAGGAGAAGACCATAATTAAATTGTTGAAGTGGCTCTTGTATGCATAATTGTTGATCTGACAAAAGAGCCCATATTGCCTTGTCTTCTCCTATTATTGAATGCTTGTAGATTCCAGCTTAGTCCAATGCAGGTGCACTATTATTATTATTCACATCGTTCGGTCGTGTAAGTGAAAGGCAATTATGACTATATATGATGGACTGACTGAGATGAGAAAAGCTGGTATGAACTCGACCTCTTTTGTTTTTGTAAATATGATTAGTTCATCGTTCCTGATTCAGCCTATTATGAATAAACATGTTTGCAATGACAACTAGAGATCATAGTTTCTTGTGCCATGCTTGATTAGCTATGAGTTATAATGGTTTACCTTGCGTGCCAACATGCTATTAAAATGGTTGTGATGTGGTATGATAGGGTGGTATCCTCCTCTGAATGATTTAAGTGACTTGACTTGGCGCATGTTCACGCATGTAGTTGAAACAAAATAAACATAGCCTTCACAATATTTATGTTCATGGTGGATTATATCCTACTCATGCTTGCATTAGGTGTTGATTAATTTTAATGCATGTTCATGACTGTTGTTGCTCTCTAGCTGGTCGCTTCCTAGTCTTTTGCTAGCCTTCACCTGTACTAAGCGGGAATACTGCTTGTGCATCCAACTCCATAAACCCCAAAGTTATTCCGTATGAGTCCACCATACCTACCTATATACGGTATCTACCTGCCGTTCCAAGTAAATTTGTATGTGCCAAACTCTAAATCTTCAAATAAATATCCTGTTTTGTATGCTCGAATAGCTCATGTATCAACTAGGGCTGTCCGTATCTTCCATGTTAGGCGGGTTATTCTCAAGAGGAGTGGACTCCGCTCCTCACTCACGAGAAAATGGCTGGTCACCGGGATGCCTAGTCCCATGCTTTATGCAAACTAAATCAAAATAATTGCAAACAAAACTCCCCCTGGGACTCTTGTTAGTTGGAGGCACTCGTTGTTTCGAGCAAGCCATGGATTGATGCTTGTTGGTGGAAGGGAGAGTATAAACTTTACCATTCTGTTTGGGAACCGCCTATAATGTGTGTAGCATGGAAGATATCGCCATCTCTTGGTTGTTATGTTGAAAATGAAAGTATACCGCTCAAAATATTATTCATCTCTATTTCAAAACCGAGCTCTGGCACCTCTACAAATCCCTGCTTCCCTCTATGAAGGTCCTATCTATTTACTTTCATGTTGAGTCATCATCCTCTTATTAAAAAGCACCAGTTGGAGAGCACCGCTGTCATTTGCAATCATTACTGTTAGTTTACATTGAGTATGACTTTACTGTATCTCTTTTACCATGAATTACAATGTCTAGTCAGTCCTTGGTCTTTAAAGGTGCTCTGCATTTATGTTTTGTGGTCTCAGAAAGGGCTAGCGAGATACCATCTTGTTATATCATATTATGATTGTTTTGAAAAAGTGTTGTCATCCGAGATTTATTATTATTGCTCGCTAGTTGATTATGCTATTGATATGAGTAAACTTGAGGCCTATGCATTATTGCGAATGTGGTTAGTTATAATCTTTGCTGAAAACTTGAATGCTGGCTTTACATATTTACAACAACAAGAGCAAATAGAGTTTGTAAAAGTTTTTCTTTATCACTTTCAGTTTATCAACTGAATTGCTTGAGGACAAGCAAAGGTTTAAGCTTGGGGGAGTTGATACGTCTCCGTCGTATCTACTTTTCCAAACACTTTTGCCCTTGTTTTGGACTCTAACTTGCATGATTTGAATGGAACTAACCCGAACTGACGTTGTTTTCAGCAGAATTACCATGGTGTTATTTATGTACAGAAACGAACGTTCTTGGAATGACCTGAAACTTCACGGAGCAAATTTTTGGAAAATATAAAAAATACATGCAAAAGATGAAGGCCAGGGGGCCACCACCTGTCCACGAGGGTGGGGGGCACGCCCCCTACCTCGTGGGCCCCCTGGAGCTCCTCTGACTCCAACTCCAACTCTATATATTGTGTTTCAGGGAGAAAAAAACCAGAGGGAAGAATTCATCGCGTTTTACGATACGGAGCCGCCGCCAAGCCCTAAAACCTGTCGGGAGGCTGATCTGGAGTCGGTTCGGGGCTCCGGAGAGGGGAATCCGTCACCATCGTCATCATCAACCATCCTCCATCACCAATTTCATGATGCTCACCGCCGTGCGTGAGTAATTCCATTGTAGGCTTGCTGGACGGTGATGGGTTGGATGGGATCTATCATGTAATCGAGTTAGTTTTGTTAGGGTTTGATCCCTAGTATCCACTATGTTCTGAGATTGATGTTGCTATGACTTTGCTATGCTTAATGCTTGTCACTAGGGCCCGAGTGCCATGATTTCAGATCTGAACCTATTATGTTTTCATTAATATATGAGAGTTCTTGATCCTATCTTGCAAGTATATAGTCACCTATTATGTGTTATGATCCGTTAACCCCGAACTGACAATAATTGGGATACTTACCGGTGATGACCGTAGTTTGAGGAGTTCATGTATTCACTATGTGTTAATGCTTTGTTCCGGTACTCTATTAAAAGGAGGCCTTAATATCCCTTAGTTTCCGTAAGGACCCCGCTGCCACGGGAGGGTAGGACAAAAATTGTCATGCAAGTTCTCTTCCATAAGCACGTATGACTATATTCGGAATACATGCCTACATTATATTGATGAACTGGAGCTAGTTCAGTGTCACCCTAGGTTATGACTGTTACATGATGAACCGCATCCGGCATAATTCTCCATCACCGATCCATTGCCTACGAGCTTTCCATACATTATTCTTCGTTTATTTACTTTCCCATTGCTATTACTATTATCACTAAAAAATACCAAAAACATTACTTTTGCTACCGTTACCTTTTGTTACCGTTACCACCACTATAATATTACTTTGCTACTAAATACTTTGCTGCAGATATTAAGTTTCCAGGTGTGGTTGAATTGACAACTCAACTACTAATGCTTGAGAATATTCTTTGGCTCCCCTTGTGTCGAATCAATAAATTTGGGTTGAATACTTTACCCTCAAAAACTATTGCGATCCCCTATACTTGTGGGTTATCAGCGTGCCTTGCCGTTCTCTCCCAAGCATCGCTGGCAAAGGAGGGCCTCCCACCCCTTCTTCCTCACTGCCGTAGTGTGGGCAGATCCGGCCTCCCGCCGCCCACCTAGCGACATCCCGGCGACCCTCAGGTAAACTTCCTTCGAAACCGGCCTTGCTCTACTTCCCGAGCTCCCGACTTCGCTGCATTTGTATCTTTTACTATTTCCCAGCCCCCCTCGTGTAGATAGTATCGATCGGCTATTCGAAAACCACCTAATTTTTTACTATTAAGAGGTAAAACTAGTTCATGCACACGAATCTAGTGGTACTTGGTTCAAACAAGGAAGAAAGGGGGTGGGGGTGGGGGAATATTTGTTACCTGAATCTAGGAATTGGTTGAAAGAGAAAATGGGGGCGAAAAGTAGTAGAGACTGGATATCCAACTGGTCTCTAGGTCTAATAGGGAAATAAAGGGAACATAGTACAAATTCAATATAAACCCGATCTATTGGTTGAAAAAGGAAAGAAAATGGGGACTGAGGGACAAGTCAACAGAGTAAGTCCTGCACTAGATTTGCTAGCCTCACAAAGTATAAGGTGGCTATATATCGAACAAAAATGGGACCAACCCAGATATCCTCTTCTGATGTTTGTTGCCCCGAGCCGCTCTTATGTAATGCCACTAGTAAAATGTAGCAGTCACACTATTAAAAGTAAGGACACGTTAAACCAATGTAGTTTTCAATGTAATGCCTCCAGTAATATGAATCAATGGAACTTTTTTTCATGTCATGCTAAATTTCCCATTAAGATAAGTTGCTTCTTTTTGTTAGAGATGCAACCATCCTGGTCCACCTACTCTCCAGGGGCTTCACAACCAACCTTGATGTTGCTCAATTTTATTGCAACTAATGAAGAGAAGCTCCGTGGGTTTCATTTTCAGATGGAAATGGAACCGGGGATGGAGCCCTTTTCTTAAAAGAAGAAGAAGCTAGTAGCTCATGGGACATTGCTTCATTTTAGGTGAACTGCACCAAAAGGTCCCATGAATTGAATCATCCATGTTGGTGACTGGTATCATCCCTTCTACGATGGCATTGACTGCAGATATGGTTCCCATCACGAGGTATGTTCTTTTTTGGTCTGACCGTTTGCCAAAGATCCCGCATGTTGATCCTGCTCTTGTGCTAATGTTTTGGCACTGCCATGATAAAGCAGTAATGTTATTATTTTGCACCTTAATCTAGTGGCACTATTAATTTGAGGCAATATTTTGGCACCGCTAGTGCCACTGTTTTTTATATATCGAAAGAGGGGGTTCCCTCCGATTTCATTAGAGAAATCCAACCATAGAGAACCATTATCTGACAACATCTCAGTGTAAACGGGCAGTTATGCAACTACTACTAGAACAGACTGAGTACTAGCAGGAAACAAGTTCGCCACATGAGCTAGGCAGGTAGGGGGACGCAGCACCAGCTCGACCAAGTTTGGATTACAACCCAAATGCTACCACAGAAACATCAGGGGGAAGATAGGGACTGAAAGAGCTAGCTTCAGCATCCCAGTCTAAGCACCCCCAACCTTCATCCTTGCGACGCATGGTACACCTCGTTTGCCACCTGCTCGACCCTAGTGTCACTGATAAAATGAAGTAATAATACTGTTAAAATAGAGCGAGTGTCCTCTCTATCATTTCATTTCCAATGTAGATAAAGAAAGTGCTTCTCTTTGTTAATGTATGTTTCATCAACTAGTTACATTGTTAATGTTTAAGCGTTTCTACAAACTAGGGTGCTTAATTTTAGTTGATCTGCACAAAAATAAAGATTTGAATGTCTCAAGGCCCCTCCTTGTACTACCGCTATACACTGATGTGCATCACTGGCAGAAGGTGTATCGGGGAGACTTGGGACGATTTCCAATATGATGTAATATTTTCTTCTGTTTATTAGTGTATGTTTCATCAACTAGTGCCACTATAATGTAATCACGCCTTTTCATTATCTGTGCAAACAGGGTTATTCAGCTGCATTTTGGTGGAACTGCACAAATGTACGGATGGAACCGGCATATATGCAGAGTGCGAGGTGCCAAGTAAAAATTACCAACACCAACCCTGCTCCATCTAAGTATTGGCATCCACCACCATCAGTGGGATGTGTGGCGCTCATTGTGGACGGATCTTTCTCGACAGCAAATCCTCTAACCAAATACTAGTAGCTTAGACTTAAAAAATACTAGTAGCTTATATTGGCAGTTTTCTAGGGGTGTACTCTTTTCTGAAAGAAGCACCAATCTATTTTTCTTTATTTGTACATAGTGTCACAACTTTGACCCAAAGGTCCAAAGCTATTTAGGGTGATTGGCGTAGTACTCGAGACTGGTTGTAAGCATGATTTTTATTAGTTGTCACATTGATTGTAAGCATGAACAGATGGAAGATTAGGTTAGTGCGAAGCTTACCTTAAACCCTACTGACGCCGTTGAAACGAGGCGAGCGTCGAGGGAACCGTGGAGAACGGCGGGGAAGCGACGTCGCGCCATCCGGCCTCCTCTTGCGGTGGGAGAACGAATACTCCTGTGGCTCCGGCTGGCTCTGCACCCTCACGAACGGCACACCGTACTCGATCGATTCGTTATCCTCTGGGTGCTCGACCTTCGACCTGTACGCCCACCACCTCCGCCTGACTTTCGGTCGATCCTCAAAATCTCCCACTCATTGTCAAACCAAGTAAGGGTCTCCTTCAACCTGGCTAACTTTGCCTGGTCGCCGCCGGCGATCTGCCTGATTCGCTGCTGCATCCCCTCCGTAGATGTCCTTCTGAGTGATCCGGTGCTAGCTTTGGAAGATGGGAGGAGAGATGGTAGTCTTGCAATAGAGAAGAGGGAGAGGCGAGACAGTGGTTTTGGAATGGAGATGATGGAGAGGAGAGGGGGTGGTTTTGAAATGGAGAAGAGGGAGAGGCGAGACGGTGGTTTTGGAATGGAGATGATTGAGAGGAGAGGTTCCCCTGCCTTTCGGTCGCTGACAGGTGATTCTCAGAGAAGAAACTGCAAGTTTCAGTTTCAGATAAGAAACTCCAAGTTCAGTTTCAGATAAGAAACTGCAACTTTTAGAGGCAGAGCATTTATATTAACACAGCCTTTTCAAACAGTGTTAACATCATGCTGGAAGTTTTATTCATGGTTGAAACTGGAACTACCAGCCAGTTAACATCATGCTGATCAACATTCATGCATAGCACATCTTCATATGATGCACAGTCAAAAAGATATGCTATTTTCAAGATGCCCACACAATGTCGAGTGTGCGAAAAACAGAGAAAACGAGGGACGAACTTTTGGCAAGTGTTGGAAGTGGTGTGCGTAGATGACAATTGGGATCCACATGTCAATAAAGCCAGAGGCAAAAAATTTGGAGATATTTTCTCTGCACAGGTGGAATCGAACCCGGGCGGAACAGCTGTCGGGTAGTGTCACTCGGCCTCTTGGCTAGTTCAGTTGTTTCGTTACTAATAAGGCACTTCCTCAGGTGGTCGGATCTTCTCCCGCGCCTTTGTCCGCTCGCCGCTCGCCGCTGTCTGCCGTTGTGAACATGCTGAACAAACGAGAGGAATCTAGACAGGACTGTGCGTGGAGAGGCAGATAGTTGGGACCCACTAGGTCTATGGCCGTACGCAAGCAAGTGCCTCATCGAAAAATACTTCCTCCTAATGCTATACTGACGTTGGAGCCCACGGGTTTGTCAACATAGTTACATTTTTAGGTGCTTCAACGTAGTTACTATAGGAGATAAATTCACAATGAAGCCGGGGAGCTGGCATGTATCATTTATTATCACTAGGGCAGCAAGTATCAGCTGGGTTTTGGGCTGCCGTGTCTAGGCTTTCTTTTTTAGCATGCGCATCCCACGACCTCGGATGGGAGGTACATAGGCCTATTTGTATTTTATTGAGGGCCATCATGTACCAACCAGCCTTCTGAGGTTTTATTTTTCCTAAAACATCGGCAACCCAATTTATGTATTTTTTTGAAGAAAACGCAGAGGTCTGTTCTATTTTTCTATATAAGAATAGGAACGCCTGGTCCAACTTATGTTTCCCTTCTAACTATATTATATATATTTAAATTATTTTATATGTTATTATATATTATTGTTATTGTCATCATATATTTAACAGATACTTACATATGTAAGAAAACAATATCCCACATCTTATTAACTTATAAAAGTAATTTCTTAACAATAAAATCCTGGATTTTTTTGGCAACGAAAATCCTGGTGATTGTGTACAAAAGCTTGGTAAGATTTAAGGACCAATGTAATAATAAATCACTTATTATTGATGTATATATAAATAACAAAATGCTCAGCCCCTGTTTATTTTTTGATAACATTGCTGCGCCCACCCCAACATTATAATTATAATAAGCCCAGCAAAATCATGTATTTCGAGAAAGGGCAAATGGCCTGTATTTTTTAGGAAAAACATAAATTGGCCACATGGACGCTACATTATTTGTTCACCCAGCCCAACTAATGGACTGTAATTCAAAAAAAGAGATCAAATGGACTATAAATTCTACCCCGCAAAAAAAGACTGTAAATTCTGAAAAAATGGGTTGAATACTGCTACCTCTTGAACACTGCGTTGGATTTCCCCGAAGAGGAAGAGATGATGCAGCAAAGTAGCGTAAGTATTTCCCTCAGTTTTTGAGAACCAAGGTATCAATCGAGTAGGAGGCTACGCTCGAGTCCCTCATACCTACACAAAAACAATAGCTAAATTTACCGGGACAAAAGTCCCCAAGATCAACCTTGGGAGGTATAGGTTCCTCCTTTGGTCCTTCATAATGCACAACCAATTCATCATTATAAGCATTCTTTTGACAAAACTTTGTGAGCCTATATTCAATAGAATATCCTAGTTCATTATTTCGAATAGCCAAATCATCATTAAGTTCAGAAATTCTATCAACTAAAACATTGGTAGGAACCCTTTTTCTAAGATTTTCATTGAAAGCAACATAGTCTAAAGATTGAAAACGCATTATTTCTTCTTGATCAAAGAGGATAGCCTCTATGGGAGGACAACAAGCGTCCACCCTATAATGCGCAAAGATTTCTTTGGCTTCTTTTATTATGAATCTAAACTCATGAGCCACAAAGATAGTAACGGCACGCTTAGCAGAAGAATGCTCAATATTAGAAAACTCTAGGAAAATCCTTTGTATAGAAGGATGCAAGTGAATTGCCTCTCAAGTTCAACTACAAGCATGGCTATAGCGTCCGCAAGACTACTAGTTCTATGAAGAATAGAACTACCCATAGAAGGTAAAGCACCGGCACAAGTAAAGAAATCTTTAATAACTCCTTTTCCAATAATATTACCACTACCAACACGAATTTTTTTTGTATGAAAGATGGTAGGTTCTTTAGCAGGAGCATCAGAATTTTTCATGATATTATTATTGTCCATATCGACAATAATTTCCCCAATTTCAGACATAGAGGCAGAAGGTATAGGACTTGACATAACGACAAGCAAACAAACTAACGCACAAGCAAAAAGCAAACGGGCAAACGAGGCAGATAGAGAGGGAGGATAAAGAGAGAGAGAGGGCGAATAAAACGGCAAGGGTGAAGTGGGGGAGAGGAAAATGAGAGGAAAATGGCAAATAATGTAATGCGGGAGATAGGGATTGTGATGGGTACTTGGTATGTTGAGTTTTGCGCAGACTCCCCGGCAACAACGCCAGAAATTCTTCTTGCTACCTCTTGAACACTGCATTGGATTTCCCCGAAGAGGAAGGGATGATGCAGCAAAGTAGCGTAAGTATTTCCCTCAGTTTTTGAGAACCAAGGTATCAATCCAGTAGGAGGCTACACTCGAGTCCCTCGTACCTACACAAAAACAATAGCTCAACGCAACCAACGACTTAGGGGTTGTCAATCCCTTCACAGTCACTTACGAAAGTGAGATCTGATAGAGATGATAAATAATATTTTTTTGGTATTTTCGGTATAGAGATGCAAAGTAAATAAAGTAAAAGCGAAGTAAAAGCAAAGCAATAGTAAAGTGACGGAGATTGATATGATGAGAAAGAGACCCGGGGGCCATAGGTTTCACTAGTGGCTTCTCTCAAGAGCATAAGTATTCTATGGTGGGTGAACAAATTATTGTTGAGCAATTGACAGAATTGAGCATAGTTATGAGAATATCTAGGTATGATCATGTATATAGGCATCACGTCCGAGACAAGTAGACCGAAACGATTCTACATCTACTACTATTACTCCACTCATCGACCGCTATCCAGCATGCATCTAGAGTATTAAGTTAAAAACAGAGTAACACCTTAAGCAAGATGACATGATGTAGAGGGATAGTTTCATGCAATATGATAAAAAAACCCATCTTGTTATCCTCGATGGCAACAATACAATACGTGCCTTGCTGCCCCTTCTGTCACTGGGAAAGGACACCATAAGATTGAACCCAAAGCTAAGCACTTCTCCCATGGCAAGAACAACCAATCTAGTAGGCCAAACCAAACTGATAATTCGAAGAGACTTGCAAAGATAACCAATCGTACATAAAAGAATTCAGAGAAGATTCAAACATTATTCATAGATAGACTTGATCATAAACCCACAATTCATCAGTCTCAACAAACACACCACAAAAAGAAGATTACATCGAATAGATCTCCACAAGAGAGGGGGAGAACATTGTATTGAGATCCAAAAAGAGAGAAGAAGCCATCTAGCTACTAGCTATGGACACGTAGGTCCGAAGTAAACTACTCACACTTCATCGGAGGGGCTTGGATGATGATGTAGAAGCCCTCTATGATCGATGCCTCCTCCGGCGGAGCTCTGGAACAGGCCTTAAGATGGGATCTCGTGGATACAGAAATTTGCGGCGGTGGAATTAGGTTTTTGGCTCCGTCCCCGATCGTTTGGGGGTACGTGGATATATATAGGAGGAAGAAGTACGTCAGTGGAGCTTCGAGGGGCCCATGAGGCAGGGGGCGCGCCCTATGGGGGGGGCACCCCCTACCCTCGTGAGCACCTCGTGACTTTCTTGACGGAGGGTCCAAGTCTCTTGGATTTTATCTGATGAGAAAATCACGTTTCCGAAGGTTTCATTCCGTTTGGATTCCTTTTGATATTCCTTTTCTTCGAAACCCTAAAACAGGCAAAAAACAACAATTCTGGGCCGGGCCTCTGGTTAATAAGTTAGTCCCAAAAATAATATAGAAGTGGAAAATAAAGCCCAATAATGTCTAAAACAGTAGATAATATAGCATGGAGCAATCAAAAATTATAGATACGTTGGAGACGTATCAAATACGTGCCATATTTTTGGAGGCTGAAATGTGGGCCAATAGGTCGAAGCCAATGCAAGTCATTGTCAACTTAGTCAACAAATGATTCTGACATCGTTAGCCATTGGATTTACATCCAATGACCGGCATCCATCTTCAATCTCTCGTCTTCTTCCTCCAGCGCCGCTGGGACCACCTGCTCCACCCCTCCACACCTCCTGTTCTTCTCCACCGATGCCGAACCACACCGCACCAGAACTAGTTAACCCTCGTACACCTCTCAGTCTACGACTCTACTCCCGCGTCTTCCCATCTCCGGCTCGTTGTTGTCTGGGGCCTCGCTGTCGTCCACCACCTTGGATGCGCTCGGCGCGGAGTGGTCAACATGGTCAGCGAACGAGACCATCGGAAGTAGACTATGCGTGGAGAGGCTGACAGCTGGGTCCACGGCCGCACGCAAGGAAATGCCTCCTTATTACGCACAAAATAATGATTCCTCCACATGACAGCTGGGACCCATCGGAAGGGCCTCTGTATTTCACGAAAAACGTTCCCACCACTGATAGGTCGGACCCACCAGCTATATCTTCGCACGCAAGGAAGTACCTCCTTATTACGCACAAAAAAATGAATACCCCTGCTAGCTGGGACCCACAATAGTGGGAGGCTGACTTGTGGGCCAACTAAGTTGACGGGGATGGAGGGCTTTGTCAACTTAGTCAATATGAACGATTCTAGCTCTAGTGACCGTATGATGTCCATCCAACGGCCGTAGTGCTTCTTCAACCTCTGGTCTTCTTGCTCCAGCCGCCCAAAGCAGCGTCGGTCGTGCCTCATGCTCCTGCCTCCCTTGGCCGGCTGCGATGCCGTGGAGGCCTCACCGCCCCCTACTACTCCCACCACTGGCGAGGCCATCCCTCTACTCACCCACACCCCATGTTATTCTGCGGTGACGGTAGCCTCACACCGCAGCGAACCACCGAACCCTCACACCCCTCCATGCGTGGGCGTCCACTACCGCGTCTTTCACGGCTCCGCGTTGTCCCCTTCCTAGGCTTCGCCGTCGTCCACCGCCCTGGTGCTCTCGGTGCGGCATGGTCAACATGGTCAAGGAACGACGTCCATCGGAAGAGTACTGTACGTGGAGAGGCTGACAGCTGGCTCCACAACAGCCGCAAGGTAGTGCCTCCTTATTACGCAAAAAATAATTATTCCTCCACCTGACAGCAGGGACCCACCGGACGAGCCACCGTATTTGGGGAAAAAACATTTCCCCCCTGACTGCTGGGACCCACCGGACGGGCCACCGTATTTCGCGAAAAAATGTTCCCCCCGCTGTCAGCTCGGACCCATCGGAAGTGCTTCCTTATTACACAAAAAATGAATACTCCCCCTGCTAGTTGGGACCCACCTTGGTGGGTGGCTGACTTGTGGGCCTACTAAGTTGACGGGGACGGAGTGCTTTGTCAAATTAGTTAATATGAACGATTCTAGCTCCAGTGACCGTACGATGTCCATCCAACGGCCGTAGTGCTTCTTCAACCTCTGGTCTTCTTGCTCCAGCCAACCAAAGCAGCGCCGGTCGTGCCGCATGCTCCCGCCTCTCGTGGCCGGCTGTGCTGCCGCGGAGGCCTCACCGCCCCCTACTATTCCCACTGCTGGCTAGGCCCTGCGGCAACGACAGCCTCACACCATAGCCGAACCAGTAAACCCTCATACTCCTCTCCGTGCGGGCTTCCACTGCCGCGTCTTCCCCGGCTCCGCGTCGTCGCCTTCCTAGGCCTCGCCATCGTCCACCGCCCTGGTGCTCTCGACGCGATGTGGTCAACGTGGTCAAGGAACGGCGTCCATCGGACCTGGACTGTATGTGGAGAGGCTGACAACTGGGTCCACGGCTGCAGCAAGGAAGTGCCTCCTTATTACGCGCAAAATAATTATTCCTCCACCCGACAGCGGGGACCCACTGAACGGGCCACCGTATTTTGTGAAAAAACGTTTCCCCCTGACTGCTGGGACCCACTAGCTACATCTTCGCACGCAAGGAAGTGCGTCCGGGCAAAAAAATGATTCGCCCCCTGACTCCTGGGACCCACCAGCTACATCTTCGCACGCAAGGAAGTGCCTGACAGTCGGGACCCACCTGATCGAAGCGTACGTAGCATTCTCATTCTGGTCGCGAACGTGTATGTACATACTGGTCAATGTAGAGGCGCGCATGTGTCGTAGCAGAGGCGTGCACGTAGCATGTACACGTACGTACAGTGGCTAGGGTGCAACAAAGTAAATACGGCCATGTACGTACATACGAGCGGGGTCTCGAACGCCTACTCGCGCGTACGTACGGCCAGGGCTCATGTACATGGTTGGGTCGGAACGGAGAAACAACGTCGTCATCGTGTTCATGGGGAGCCAACCAACTGGGTCGGAATGGAATGCGTCGTCATGTTCATCAGGAGGGCTTGGACGGAACAGCTGATGGAAACGAGGCCTAGCATACTGCAGGACAGAGGAAACGGCCTTGTGTTTGACCGGCCATGGTCGAAATGGGATCCTATTCATTGGGAGGGGTTTGGCGTACTGCAAAACGGAGGAAACAAACCTCCTACGGTCGAAACGGGGGTTCTGTTGATCGGGAGGGGTGTGGCGTACCGCAAAACGGAGGAAACGGACTTGTGCTGGAGCGCTACGGTCGAAACAGGGGTCCTGTTCATCGGGAGGGGTGTGGCGTACCGCAAAACGGGACTCCACGGGATACTGTTCATGTCCACCGTCGACCCCCTCCAACCTCCACGGGCTACTGTTCATCCACCGTCGACCTCCTCCAGCCTCCACCTGCGACTGTTCATCCACGGGCTCCTGTTCATCCAGCCTCCACCGCGCGCTACTCCACCGGCCACTGTTCAACCAGCCCTCTCCACAGGCTCCTGTTCAACCACCCCTCCACGGGCTACTGTTCATCCAACCCTCCACCATCTACTGTTCATCCAGCCCTCCATGGGGTGGTCCTGTTCATCCAGCCCTCCACGGGGTCCTGTTCATCCAGCCCCAACCGGCTCGATCAATCGGGGTCCTGTTCATCCAGAGGCAACACCACGGGGTCCTGTTCATCCATCCCCACCGGGAACTATTCATCCAACCCCCCAGCAACGCTCATTGTTCATCCAGAGGCAGCATCGACCGGCTTCAGTTAGCAGCAGTAGCGAAAGAATCGCTCGATCGGGTTCAGTTAAGAGCCATCGATCGATCGCTCGGGTTCAGTAACGCGTAGCGTGCAGTGCGATCGCTCGGGTTCAGTTAGAGCCCAACGCCTCACTCAGGTTTAGTTAGAGCCCAACGCCTCACACCCACGCGCATGAGTGTACGAGAGAAACGCGCATCGCTCAGCCCTGACCACCCACCGTAACCGGGAACACCCTGATATTTTCCTCGCCCTCGCTTCTACCATGGTTTTTTCCATCATGGACGGCCCAAAGAATGTCATGCAGCTACGTCTCCGGCCCGCCCAGTACGAAAAGCCCATTTTCTATCATGATTTTTTTGTCATAGAAGTAGGACCCCACCACATCTATGATGATACCGTGTTTTGTCATAATTATTGTCATAGAAGTGTCATAAGTATGAATTTTTTTCGTTCGGCCCAAAATGTCACAGATGTGTCTTTTTTTGTAGTGGATCTTGTTGGCCTCATCCTCGGCGTCCCTGGCGACCTCCTTGATGATGGTGTTGATATCCTCCTGGGCCGCCGAGGAAGGACCTGGGGACCAAGGAAGGGAATGAGACGGAGCCAAGACAAAGATTCAAAAAGAAGAAGAAGGAACAGGGACGGGGAGCAAACCACTTACCCGCACTGGGATGGGAAGAAGTCGCGCCTTCCCCGCCAACGTTCGTTGATGAGACAAAACCACCGGCACCCAAGCCCGCTTCCTCCTCCTCCATATGTATGGGCTCGATGGCCGATGCCCTTGTCGGGGACGCCCCTCTGGGCGGCGTAGTCGAGGGGGGCGGCGTGTTGGGGGTGGCCCTCGATGGATCCTCCTGATGCCGTTCTCCTCCTGCAAACCTTGCAAGGTCAGCATCAAAGATTCACACCCCGAGGCTCATCAGTGAAGGAGTGAGTGGCGGACTCACGCTGGGTGCTGAAGCGAGGGCTGCGTCAGGGGCCGCTGTCTGGGCTGTCCAGCAACAACGGCATATGTGTAGTACCCGCCGGGGGCCTGTCGCCCGCTGAGGCCTTGGCCCTCTTCGCCACCCTTTGCACCAACGTCTCCGTGTCCCTATGAAGATGACACCAAATCAAAGGAAAATAACCAATAGCAGAACCTGGATGCTCATATTGGTTCCTACATATTCTACGAAGATCTTTATCGATCAAACCGCATAACAACATACGTTGTTCCCTTTGTCATCGGTATGTTACTTTTCCAAGATTCGATCGTCAGTATCATCATACTGTCGGAGTAATGGGCCACGGGTAGGCCAACCCGGGTCCCAAAACCTTTCAAGACATCGGGGCAGGCTGCGCCCCTCAAGACCCCAGGACAAAGAGCCGCCTCCTGAGGAGTCGACGCAAGACGGGCGACTGCCTGCTCACGGCCGAGTCCCAGGGACGACTTCCAGAGAAGCCAGCTTTGGGGAGTCGGCCTGCGACTCCACCAAACCCCATGACCTCATCAAAGGGGACGAGGCAGGGGCGTGGCTACAGCAAAACCCACCCCCGCCCCTCACCAAGGGCAAGCATGGCCACAACACGCCGTACCCCGAAAGATATCCGTGCGGCGTGGCACTATTGCCATGCCGGCCCTGACATCAGCACCACAGGGCCGAATCCTGCACCCATGACGGCTTGTCAGTATGGCCTAGAGGCAGCAGGCCCCACCAGTCAGTGAGACCTCGGGAGACGGCAGGAGAACCACCAGTCGGACCCGTCGGGAGTCGGCCTGGGGCAGTCGGCCGAGCCCTCCCCCGGGGCCCACGCGCCATTAATCCAGATGTGATGGGGAGAGGCAACAGTGATCGCCCGCCGGGCGGCGGGGCTGTTGCCATGACCTCATAATCAAGCCCGCATCATCAGAAGCACGGCTACAGTAAGCAGTAGCCGGCAAGACCCGCCAGTGGCAGACGCGGGCTGTCGGCTCCATACCCAGCTAGTCGGCGGGGCCCGCTAGTCGGTGGGCCCCAACGGTCGATAGAGAAGACGGAGGCCAGAGACACTGACGACTGGGTCCGCGCCCAACCGGATTACCATTGTACCCCTGGGGGTAGGCCTATGTAAACCCCCAGGGCACCCATGCAAAGGGTTGGAACCCATTAGCTCTAGACCAGATCATATAGAAGTGAGAGAGCTAGCCTTGCCCCCTCCTACCACCAGAAAACAACTCAAGGAGCAACCGTGTAAGCACTTTGCCATAGTGATCATGCGGAGACCCCGCAGAGCAGCAGTAGGGGTATTATCTCCCCGGAGAGCCCCGAAGCTGGGTAAGATTCGCCGGCGTGCATGTCTTCGCCTCATCCCGTTTGCAGGCACCGGCGACGTTCTACTCGCCCCCACCATGATAAGCCATCCGTTGGCATATGTTGCACCAAACCCCCGACATTTGGCGCCCACCATGGGGCATGGTGCACCGCCGTCCGGAGATCTGTTCTGGACGGGAACCCTTTTCCTCCCTGGCGAGCGCAGCCAGCCTGGCACGCCAGATGGAGTTTGCACCGACGCGCTCAGCGGTGTTGAGATCGCCTGCGTGGTCAGCTCCTTGGCCGAACTCGTCAGCGAGGTCTGCCTCTCCGACGAACCTGCATCCAACGCAGGCACGGACAGCCCCGAGAACCTCCTCGCGGGCCTCCTCGATCAACTCCATCTTTCCGGAGAGCCTGCCATAGACTTGGAGTCCGTAGGCTCCACCGACCCGATGCTGGTCGACTCCGACACCGCGTTGCTCGATGCGTTCCCCACCAACGTGGTGGTCTACGACGAACCTCTCCCCCACACAGAGAGCAACAAAAGCACCGTCACCGAGGTGCTAGTCATCAGTCATGACGAGTTCCCCGGCGGAGGAGCGCCCGACTCACTCGGCGCGGCGCTGCAAGACCTAACTGCGCCCATTCCGGAAGATGCTGACGCAGAGACGTTGGAGGCGCGCCGCCTTCAGCTCGTTGAAGGTGCGAAGAAGCTGGCCAGCATGAGGCGCTTGTTAGAAGCCTACTAGCGGGAGATGGATCGCACCGTCGGCGGCTCGCTGGCCCCGGCGGAGCCCAGCCACCTTGGCGCGGTCCGGCAGCGTGGCATAGCCATCGCCAACCTGTTTGGGGCAAGCCGCCCTGTGTACGCTACACTAGCAGAGAACATCCGAGCCGCCCAGGCAGCGGCAGATGAGCTGGACAATTTCGAGGGCAAAGAACGCCGCCTCATGATGGAGCGAGTCCAACGGCTTCTCGATGCGGCCGCCGCGCAGAACGAGGCTGGCTGCCGCGCGGAGGCGCCTCAACGGCCCAACGACGACCTTCACCGAGACCAAGGCACGACATCTCGGACGCCGACTGGCGGCAGCCTAGGAAGAAGAGACAAGGAGCCGACTGTCAGCCACAGTCGGACTCGCATTACCATAGAGCGCGACCGAGACGGCCGCCCAAGGGCAGTGGAACGACGGGACGACTATCTGCCTCCCCCTCCCCGCAAGGAGAGGCGAGTCTCCCCGCCGCCTGTTGACCATCTGACTCTCGGTGACCGCCTTGGCCGCCGAGAGGGAGTTGGAGAGAATGACGCCTGCCATCGGATCGACTGACTCCACCGATCCTTAGCACTGGAAGAAGAAGACGAGCTGGGTCCGCCTTGTTTCGGGCCCCGCATTTGGGAAGAGCCCTTTCCTAGAGGGTTCACGCTCCCAAGAGACACGCCCAAGTATACCGGCTCCGTGAAGCCGGAAGACTGGCTAGTCGACTACTCCACGGCTGTCAGCATAGCAAACGGCAACAAGCGTGTCGCCGTAAAGTACGTTCCACTCATGCTCCAGGGCACGGCCCGGACATGGCTGAACAACCTAAAGCCCCGCAGCATCAACAGGTGGGTCGACTTCACCGAAGCGTTCATCCGCAACTTCACCAGCACGTACAAGCGTCCTCCCAAGCCTCGTCAGCTCTCCTTGTGCGTGCAAGGCCCCGACGTGTCGACTCGCGATTACCTCACGCGTTGGGCCGAGCTCCGAAACACCTGCGAGGGCGTGCACGAGGTGCAGGCCATCGAGTACTTCACGGCCGGGTGCAGAGAAGGCACCCTCCTCAAGCACAAGCTCCTTTGTGACGAGCCAGAAACCCTCGACGAGCTGCTGATCATAGCGGACAAGTACGCCACGGCCGACTCCTCCGTGAAGGCGGAAATTCAAATCAGCACAACTGGCAAAGTGGCTCCTCAAGCTCCGAGAACTCCGGCGGCAGACGCCGGCCAGCGACAACAACCGCAAGGCCCTGCAGCCGGCTTCCAGCAGCTGGCAGGTCGCGACCGTTGAAGCCCAGCAGCCAGAAGAGCAGCCCCCGCCCAAGCGAAAAAAAGGCGGCAAGCCAAACTGGTTGCCGGCCTTCTCCTATGAGCAGACCTTGGATGGACCTTGCAAGTTCCACAGCGGCGCAAAGCCGTCGAATCACACCACCCGGAAGTGCCACTGGCTCACCAGGATCGCCAAGGGAGACGGCCTCCTGCCTCCCCCGCCTGCTGGGCAGCCGCCTCCGCCCCAGCAGCCGGCTGTCAGGCCAGTCGGTGCAGTACAAGACGAATACCCTGAAGAGCATGGAGCCTATGTGGTGTTCACCAGTGTGGCTGATGATTGATGCAGCAGGCGGCTGCAGCGACAAGAGGTGAACGCGGTAGCGTCAGAGACGCCAGGGTTCATGCACTGGTCTGAGAAGCCCATCAGCTGGAGCAGGGCTGACCACCCAGAAGCGATGCCGAGTCCGGGCTCCTATGCTTTGGTCCTGAATGCCACCTTTGCTACGGACAAATGAGCCGCGCGTTTCTCGCGAGTTCTGATAGATGGGGGCAGCAGCATCAATATCCTGTACAAGGACACCATGGAGAAGTTAGGAATCAAGCAAAGACAGCTTCAGAACAGCCGAACTGTGTTCCACGACATTGTTCCTGGGCTTTCCTGCTCGCCAATCAGCAAGATCCTGATGGACGTCCTCTTTGGGGACAAAGATCACTTCCGTAGAGAGCCCGTTTGGTTTAAGGTGGTGGATTTTGAGAGCCCATACCATGCGCTGCTTGGCCGACCTGCCTTGGCCAAGTTCATGGCGGTCCCCCACTATGCCTACCTCAAGATGAAGATGCTCAGTTCCAAGGGAATTCTGACTGTGGCTGGCGACTACCGGAAGTCGTGCGCTTGCGCAGTAGAGAGCAGTCGGCTGGCCGAATCCTTGGTAATCGCGACTGAAAAGCGGCTCCTTGAGCAAGTTGTGGCGATGGCTGGCAAGGAGCCTGAGGTGTCGCCCAACCCAAAAGAGTCGGAGACTGAGGGTTCGTTCAAGCCAGCGAAAGAGACAAAGAAGATACCATTGGACCCGGAGCACCCAGAGAGGTACGCCGTCGTAGGTGCAAACCTCGACAGCAAATAGGAAGGCAAGCTCGTCGATTTCCTCCGTGAGAATCGAGACATCTTTGCATGGTCCCCCAAGGACATGCCAGGTGTACCGATGGAATTCGCCGAGCACAAGTTACATGTCCAATCTGATGCAAAGCCGGTCAGACAGCCCCTGCGCCGCTTATCAGAAGAGAAGAGAAGAGTTGTCGGAGAGGAGATGGCCCGACTCCTAGGAGCCGGCTTCATTATGGCAGTATTCTTTCTAGAATGGCTAGCAAATCCGGTCCTGGTACTAAAGAAGAACAAGCAGTGGCGAATGTGTATTGACTACACGAGCCTCAACAAGGCCTGCCCCAAGGACCCATTTGCTTTACCAAGAATCGATCAGGTGATAGACTCCACAGCCGGATGCGAGCTATTGAGTTTTTTGGATGCATATTTAGGATATCACCAGATCAAGATAAACCCGGCTGACAGACTGAAAACCGCCTTCATCACACCGTTTGGAGCCTTCTGCTACCTCACCATGACGTTCGGCTTAAGGAACGCCGGCGCCACCTTTCAGCGTTGCATGCAGAAGTGCCTCCTCAAGCAGCTCGACAGGAACGCCCACGTTTACGTGGACGACGTGGTGGTGAAGACGAAAAAGCATGGGACACTGCTGGAAGACCTCAAGGAGACCTTTGAGAACCTGCGCCCGTTCCAGATCAAAGCTCAACCCCGAGAAGTGTGTCTTCGGAGTACCAGCCGGCCAGCTCCTTGGCTTCCTTGTCTCTGAACGCGGCATAGAATGCAACCTAGTGAAAATCAAGGCCATTGAGAGAATGGAGGTACCCAACCGACTGCTGGATGTGCAGAAGTTCACCGGCTGCTTAGCGTCCATCAGCCGATTCATCAGTCGGCTGGGCGAGAAAGCTCTCCCCTTGTACCGACTCATGAAGAAGACCACTTTTTTTGAGTGGAACCATAAGGCGGACGAAGCTTTTCACCAGTTGAAGAAGATGTTGACTACTCCACCTGTCCTGGCGGCTCCGACTCCCAAGGAACCTATGCTCCTGTACATCACCGCCACCAGCCGAGTAGTCAGCACAGTCATTGTAGTGGAGCGCAAGGAGGAAGGCAAGGCGCTATCTGTCCAGAGACCGGTATATTACCTAAGCGAGTTACTGTCGACCTCCAAGCAGAACTACCCCCACTACCAGAAGATGTGCTATGGCGTACACTTTGCTTCCAAGAAATTGAAGCCTTACTTTCAAGAGCATCCAATCACGGTGGTCTGCACGGCCCCGCTTGCCGACATCATTGGTAGCCGAGATGCTTCTGGCCGAGTGGCCAAGTGGGCCATAGAGCTGGCTCCTTACACCATCCACTACCAGCCCCGCACCGCCATCAAGTCACAAGAACTGGCCGACTTCCTCGTCGACTGGGCCGAGACCCAGTACCTACCTCCAGCACCTGATTCCACCCATTAGCGGATGCATTTCGACGGCTCCAAGATGCGCACTGGCTTGGGAGCCGGCGTCGTCCTCACCTCTCCCAAAGGTGACAAGCTCAAGTATGCGCTGCAAATCCACTTTGCCGCCTCGAATAACGTCGCCGAGTACGAGGCGCTCATTCACGGGCTCCGGCTTGCCAAAGAGCTTGGCATCTGCCGGATCTTGTGTTATGGCGACTCGGATTTAGTGGTCCAGCAATGATCTGGCGACTGGGACACGAAAGATGCAAACATGGCGAGCTACCGTTTCCTCGTGCAACAACTCAGTGGGTATTTCGAATGGTGCGAGTTCCTCCATGTGCCAAGGAATGACAATGACCAAGTAGATGCATTGACACGAATCGGCTCTACCCGCCAAGAAATACCATCTGGTGTCGCCCTTCAACGCCTCCTCAAGCCGTCTGTGAAGCCTTCACCAGAATAAGACTCCATTTTTGTGCCAGCTCCTCCCGAAGATGTCGGATCCGTCTCCAGAGCTCCAGCAGCCGGAATGAGGATTTTGGCAGAAGACCCCAAAGCTGCCACAGCCAAATCCGGCCCGGGGACTGCGGTGGCGGACTCGAAGACTCCAGAACTCGGCCCAAGGACCGCGCCAGTCGGCCTGGGGACTTCAACAACCCAACAAGCAGCTGTTGACTCCACCCCGCCACCTCCCAGCCCAACCGCCCTCGTCCAAGTCGCAGTTCTGGCAGTTGAAGAAATAGCAGCACCCTCATGGGCCTAGCCCATCTTCAAATTCCTGGTGAACAAAGAGCTGCCGACCGATGAAACTTCAGCTCGACAAATACAACGCCGGGCGGCAGCCTACACCATAGTCAACAGAGAGCTGGTCAGGCGTAGCGTCACTGGTGTCTACCAGTGCTGTGTAGAGCCAGATCAAGGCCAAGCGATTCTCAAAGACATCCATCAAGGCAAGTGCGGCCACCATGCGGCTTCAAGAGCACTCGTCACCAAAGCCTTTCGGCACGGTTTCTTCTAGCCAACTGCCTTGGAAGAGGCCATGGAGCTGGTCTAAAGATGCAAAGGGTGTCAGAAGTTCAGCTCCAAGCCACACCAGCCAGCTTCTGCACTCAAGACCATCCCCATTGCCTGGCCTTTCGCAGTTTGGGGTCTATACATGGTGGGACCATTCAAAACAGCATGAGGTGGTTTAACTCACTTACTTGTCGCAGTGGACAAGTTCACCAAGTGGATAGAAGCAAAGCCAATCAAGAAGCTAAACAGTCCGACTGCCGTAACTTTCATCTCCGATATCACAATTCGGTATGGCATACCACACAGCATCATCACCGACAACGCCACAAATTTCGCCAAAGGCGCCTTGGCCCGTTTCTGCGCAACACAGGGCATCCGACTGGACCTAGCGTCCGTCGCCCATCCGCAGTCAAACGGCCAAGTGCAGCGAGCAAACGGCCTCATCATGTCCGGCATCAAGCCTCGGTTGATCGAGCCTCTAGAGCGCTCGGCTGGCTGTTGGCTCGACGAGCTGCCAGCCGTCCTCTGGAGTCTGCGCACGACTCCAAACAAGTCAACCGGCTTCACGCCCTTATTCCTTGTCTACGGTGCCGAAGCCGTCATCCCAATGGACATAGAGTTCGACTCCCCACGAGTCACCATGTACACCGAGGAGGAAGCAGAAGAAGCACGACAAGACGGTGTCGATCTGCTGGAAGAGGGCCGGCTGTTGGCACTCAGCCGGTCCAGCATCTACCAGCAGAGCCTGCGCCAACACCACAACAGGAAGGTCAGGCCAAGATCTTTCCAAGAAGGCGACCTTGTGCTCCGGCTGATCCAGCGAATAGCCGGCCAGCACAAGCTGTCGGCGCCTTGGGAAGGCCCTTTCATCATCAGCAAAGTACTGGGCAACGATTCCTACTACCTGATCGACGCTCAGAAGCCCTGAGCACGCAAGAGGGACGATTCCGGCAAGGAGATAGAGCGGCCATGGAATGCAAATCTCCTCCGAAGATTTTACAGTTGATGCAGTATGTACCAGGCTACCTTTTGTATTAAAGTACCAAGACTTCGGGCCCCCCAAGGCGAGCTCGGGGACTGCCCTCTTTTGTCTGTATGATAAAAATTATGACTGCGAGTATGTTACTCCTTTTTATGCCGTTTGGCACCGGGCTCGACAAGTCAGCCCGGGGACTTGCCGCCTTGCACTATGAAATGCTTCCTGCAGTCGGACAAGTAGTGTGTAAACGCCTAAACCGTCTCCTGTCAGAAGCCGTAGCTCGTAGAGCAACTGTACGGTGGGCAGCAGTAAGGTAGAATGGGCATTCACATGAAAAATGGCTAAGGACTCAAATCATAAAACATAGCTCAAGACAGCTTCCAGCCTTTCTCGCAAACCGACTCTCGGATAGTCAGATTTCCGTCTTCTATCTAACTTGCTCAAAAAATCTTGAAAACGGCTAAGTACTTGCTTTCCAAAAGTAGCCTAGCACTTGATCCAGCGACAGTCCGCAGAGCGGCTGTCCGATTGGCAAGGCAGGCAACTAAGAGAAAGCGGCAAAGGAAAAAAGCCAAAAGAGCAATGAGCAAGAAAAGATAGATATATATTTACATAACATAGGCCCTTGGCCGAATTGTCGAGTAGAGGTTCAAAATACACCCCGCGGGTGGAATTGTGCGAATTAACAAGTTCTTCAAAGACTACTGAAGCAGACAAAACAAAGATACAACGGCAGCTTAGGAAGCAGCAGACGAACTCGGAGGGTCGGAGGAGGCGCCAGCGCCAGGCGTCGGGGCGGCCGGGCGGCTAGTCTCGGCTTGATCGCCTTCGGCAGCAGTCGGGTCGGTTGCACGCGGCTCGTTGCTGGAGGCACGGTCGAGTTGAGGCTGGCCGTCTGCTCCGTCTTCTGGTGCCCCGCCTCGCCTCCGTCCTCCGCCTCGCCCTCTTCCTCGACGCTGGAGCCAATCACCTCTGCCGAGTCCTCGCCGTAGTCTGGGTTCATCCCAAACCACTCCGGCGGTACCTCCTCGTCATCTTCAGACCGCTCGGGGACAAAGATGCTGGTGTCGGTGTACTCGGCGATCACCACCGCACTCTTGACGAGGGCGTCTTCCGCGGCTGCCCGCTCTGGCAGGGCCTCCGATCGAAGCGTGGCCAGCCGGTCTAGGTCCAGCCCCGATACCATGCCTTGACGAACTCCAAGGCCCGACACGCTCCAGCACGGGCCGAAGAGCCCTTCCAGGCCTCAAGACGACCAACCGCGACCTCCAGCCAGTCGGCCGTCAGGCTAGGGGTGCGTGGAGCCTGCATATCCGGCCATAGGGCGGCAATCGCCTAGGCACCGACACGCTGAAGCCGGCGCAGCATCCGGTGAGCCGGCCGGAGGCGAGCCTCGATGCTCAGGATGTGCTCGTCAAGAGTTCGAGGGGCATCAGCGGCAATCTCTGCGCCCTCCGCCCTCCGACCTTCACGGTCAGCCTCGATGGCTTGGATGGCGGCCTGCGACTGCCCAGGGAAGAAGTCTGAAAAAGACTCGAAGAAACGAAGAAGCAAGTCAAAAACCAGGAGTCAGCACGATTTAACTCGGCAGCTCGAAGAAAGAAAATAAAGAGACTCACCATCAATGAGGTCTTCAATCTCGTGGAAGCCGGAGGACAGCAGCGCCTCCTTGTCAGACCAGGAGGAGCGCTCGCTCGCGAACTCGGCCAAGAGGGTGGTTTCCATATCCTCCGCCTGCCTCTGTGACTTCACAAACAGCTCCTTCTGCTCTGTCAATTGAGTGGCCAGCAGATCGCGCTCCGTGGCGAGCTTGATGCACTCCTCCTCTTTGGCGCGCAAAGCGGAGTTGGCGTCGCTCAGCTGCTATTGAAGAGCAGCGTTTGCCCCTGAGAAGAAGAAAGAAAGAAGGCGTCAAGTCATCAGTAAAGAAGGTCGCCGGGGAGATCCGGCCCGACTGCTCAGCAGTCGGCCTGAATCTCGAGGACTACAGCCTGCGGGTGCGCTAGCGTGCCCCCGTGAAGAAGGAAAAGGACTTACTCCGGCTCTCCGACAGATCGGCGGTCCGCTTGCCCAGCTCTTCAATGTTACGGTTGAAGGCAGTGACGCAGAGCTTGTGGTAATCCTGCGACGAATGTTTCGGACAGAAAGTTAATACCCAAAGTTCATCAATTGAAGTTCCGGGCTGCCTGCTCAGCAGCTAGCCCGAAACTCGGGGACTACACCTAGTGGGTGTGCTGGCGCGCCCCCATAGAGAGGAACAAGAAAAACAAAGTTCAAAAGGAAAAACATACCCGAACGGCTGGCCGCGACGCCAGGTACGACTTGGTGCAATTCTGGAGAGCGTCGCCCTCGGCACGAAGCTTCGCCTGGACGTCCAGGAGCGCCTGGTTCAGCGGCCCTCTGCCGCCTCCTCGCACCCACCCAGTAGGCGCGGCGCTTGTCGCCTCGGCATCTGGGATCGCCGAGCTGGCGGTGCCGGCTTCCAGGGGGCGGGGCGCCGAAGTCGCCTTCTCCAGATGGTGGCGCGTTGGCGAGCCGACTTGAAGAAGTAGCCTCGCCACGGCCTCGTCTTCGGTCGGCGGCACCAGAGGGCCCGCCGGCTGCCCGCCCTCTGCACCTTCAGACGACGGCGGAGGTGGCGGTGGAACGTTCGCATCTGGTGTACAGGGGTCGCCGCCCTCCCCCTCCACAACGGGGTTATCCCCGCCGGCTTCCCCAGTCTGCCCCGTGAACTCTGGAGGCAGCGGCGCAGAGTTCAACGGGGTGACAAGCACTGCCGACTAGCGGCGTGCGGCTTCCTCAGCCTGCTGCTTCGCCACGGCGGAGGCTTCGGCCTCCGCTAGTTTTTTCTTAGCGGAGGCCTCCGCCCTGTCGGCCTCCGCCTTCTCCAGGCAAAGGGCCTCTTCTTCATTGTGCTTCTCCTGCTCATTCCGCTCCGTCGCCTCCCAGAGGTCAGCAGCAGGGTCAATCTGCCGAGTGGTGGCGGACAACTCCGCTGACCCCATGACGGAGGCGGCGGTGACCCTCTCAAGAGAGAGGGGAGCCCTGAAGCAAGAGGGGCAAGCAGAGACTCAGACAAATCACGAAGAAAGAATAAAACATTGAAGACAGAATACTTATGCGGAGACCAACGGCGGCTTCTTCACTTCCTTACGGAAGCGGATGGCCTTCGCGGCCTCCTCGTCCCGCCGGGTCGCCGCAGCCGAACCCTTGGGCTTCTTCGGCCGACTGCCGAACAAGGTCAGCACGGCCCTGTGCTTCTTCCCGCCGCCTGGACCGCCCGGTGCGGCAGAAGATCCCGCGCCAGGCTGGCTGGCTCCTGGCCGATGGCAAGGGGCGACTTCTCCCTCGGCGTCGTCGTCAGGCCAGTCGGTGAAAGTGGCTGAAGGCCTGAAGTCGCCCGCTATTCCTCCTCCCTCGGCATCATCTTCCAGAGCCGCCGCCCCTAGATCGGGGTCGTCGACGTCGCTCTCCGCTCGGTCGGCGAGGAACTCGCGGGCCGGCCCCGAGGTGCCGGCTGGTGGGTATAGGAGGGGATTCTAACCAAAGCCGACTGGTCAAAACGAAACTCGGCAAGAAGAAGACAATCCAAAGAAACAAAAGAAAGGCGACTCACCATGGGCGGGGGGTTGGCGCGGGAGTACGGCTCCTTGCCGAATCGCCAGTCCTCCAGGAGCCTGCTGTCCGAGAGATAGTTCACCATGAAGGACACCTCTTTGTGAGGCATGTCCTTGGTGCACATCCGACTCGGGTCGCGGTGCCCGCTCATCTGGCATATCATATGAGGGTGGCCTTGGAGTGGGAGAACTCGGCGCGAAACAAAGGCGGCCATCAGATCTGGACCAGTCAGACCCTCTGACTGCGTCAGCACTCGGAGTCGCGTGATGGCGCCGGCTCCCGCAGGCGTCAGCGACTTGGCCTGGTACGACCAGTTGGGCAGTCGGCCAGCCGGCGGGCCGGCTTCGAAAGCCGGCAAGTTGACCTAGTCTCCCCTCGCGGAGGCATTCTTGACGTAGCAGTAGGATCTCTGCCACATCTTCACCGACTTGATCAGCGAGATGGAGGGGAAGGGATTGTCAGCCCCCGACCTTCGCACGATGATGAAAGCGCCGCACTGAGCTGGCACACCCGCAGCCTGGGTGCTGAGCTTGGAGAAGAAGAACTCCCCCCAGAGCTCGACGGTGGGGAGGACTCCGAGGAAGCCTTTGCACATGGCCACAAAGGCGGACAGCAGCACCACTGTGTTGGGGGTGAGGTGGTGCGGCTGGAGGCCGTGGAACTCCAGGAAGGACCGGAAGAAACTGCTCGCCGGCAGCCCCAGCCCGCGCAAGCAGTGCGAGCGGAAGATGACCCGCTCGCCCTCCTGCGGTGCGGGGGAAATCTCGCCCTTCAGCGCAAGACGCACCTGCACGCGATCCTCACTGGGAAGCCGACAGGTCCGGCGGAGAAACTCAATGTGGTCTTCATGAACTTCGGAGCCGTCCCAGGTGCCGGAGCGCACCGGGGGAGGCGCGGCGACGGAGGAAGAACTCATCGCGAGTTGTTGCCGCAGCGTTCGCTGGAGCTTGGGCATGCGGCGGAGCGAAGAAGAGAAGAGGAAGGAGGAGAGCGAGGAGCAGCAAGGAGGAAGAGAACGAGGAGTAGTGGGAAGGAGGGGCGCGCGTGCCCCCCTCTTCCCCCTACTTATAGCCCCGTGGGCTGCGAAGCCGAGGGGGCGGACGTGGGGATTTATTGCGCCCACAACCCCACGACCCCCACGATCCACGTAAAGTTACTGCGTGCAGTAACTCCACGGGAATCCTAACCGTCCACCGGGGCCGCAGCGGATCCGCTCGAGCGCCGAGGCGCGGTAGTGGCGGGCCCCGCTTATGGGCCTGTCCCGTCGCGCGCGTAGGCTGGCAGGACGGCCTAGCCACGTGCCCTCGCGTGAGAGGCCAAGAACGGGCGGCGGCCTGGAGGCTTAGCTAGCACGCCACTTAAATCCCGCCGCAACGTTTGAAATACTGAGGGAATCGGAATTGAGTGAGTCCGAGTTGAGCAAGTCCGACTCCTTCTAGTCGGCCCGGCAGAAGTCAATCAAAGACCATGTGCTGAGCACCCGGAAAGAGAAACTGCTGAGGCTTCTCGGCCGATCGTCCGCGGCGCCTCACCAGCTTCGGGGACTACTGTCGAAGTAATGGGCCACGGGTAGGCCAACCCGGGTCCCAGAACCTTTCAAGACATCGGGGCAGGCTGCGCCCCTCAAGACCCTAGGACAAAGAGCCGCCTCCTGAGGAGTCGATGGCAAGGCGGCCGACTGCCCGCTCATGGCCGAGTCCCAGGGACGACTTCCAGAGAAGCCGGCTTTGGGGAGTCGGCCTGCGACTCCACCAAACCCCATGACCTCATCAAAAGGGACAAGGTAAGGGCATGGCTACAGAAAACCCACCCCCGCCACTCACCAAGGGCAGGCATGGCCACAGCACGCCGTACCCCGGAAGATCTCCGTGCAGCGTGGCACTGTTGCCATGTCGGCCCTGACATCAGCACCGCAGGGCCAAATCCTGCACCCACGACGGCTTGTCTGTATGGCCTGGAGGCAGCAGGCCCCACCAGTCAGTGAGACCTCGGGAGATGGTAGGAGAACCACCAGTCGGACCCGTCGGGAGTCGGCCCGGGGGAGTCGGCCGAGCCCTCCCCCGGGGCCCATGCGCCATTAATCCAGATGTGATGGGGAGAGGCAACAGTGATCGTGCGCCGGGCGGGGGGGCTGTTGCCATGACCTCATAATCAAGCTCGCGTCATCAGAAGGACGACTACAGTAAGCAGCAGCCGGTAAGACCCGCCAGCGGCGGACGTGGACTCTCCGTACCCGGCTAGTCGGCGGGCCCCAGTGGTCGGCAGAGAAGACGGAGGCCAGAGACACTAACGGCTGGGTCCGTGCCCAGCCGGATTACCATTGTACCCCTGGGGGGTAGGCCTATATAAACCCCCCAGGGCACCCATGCAAAGGGTTGGAACCCATTAGCTCTAGACCAGATCATATAGAAGGGAGAGAGCTAGCCTTGCCCCCTCCTACCACCGGAAAACAGCTCAAGGAGCAACCGTGTAAGCAGTTTGCCATAGTGATCATGCGGAGACCCCGCAGAATAGCAGTAGGGGTATTATCTCCCCGGAAAGCCCCGAAGTTGGGCAAGATTCGCCAGCGTGCATGTCTTCGCCTCATCCCGTTTCCAGGCACCGGCGACGTTCTACTCGCCCCCACCATGATAAGCCATCCGTTGGCATATGTCTCACCAAACCCCCGACACATACCTAGTTCAATCTCGTCACCGGCAAGTCTCTTTACTTGTTCTGTAATGCATCATCCCGTAACTAACTCATTAGTCACATTGCTTGCAAGGCTCATAGTGATGTGCATTACCGACAGGGCCCAGAGACACCTCTCCGATAATCGGAGTGACAAATCCTAATCTTGATCTATGACAACTCAACAAACACCATCGGAGACACCTGTAGAGCATCTTTATAATCACCTAGTTATGTTGTGACGTTTGATAGCACACTAAGTGTTCCTTCGGTACTCGGAAGTTGCATAATCTCATAGTCATAGGAACATGTATAAGTTATGGAGAAAGCAATAGCAATGAACTAAACGATCATAGTGCTAAGCTAACAGATGGGTCTAGTCCATCACATCATTATCTAATGATGTGATCCCGTTCATCAAATGACAACACATGTCTATGGCTAGGAAACTTAACCATCTTTGATTAACGATCTAGTATAGTAGAGGCAAATTAGGGACACTCTGTTTGTCTATGTATTCACACATGTACTAAGTTTCCGGTTAATACAATTCTAGCATGAATAATAAACATTTATCATGATATAAGGAAATATAAATAACAACTTTATTATTGTCTCTAGGGCATATTTCCTTCAGTTGCACCTGGGGGTGCTCTGAGGAGATAACAAGCCACTAGGGCACGCCAGGAGGCCCAGGTGCGCCCTGGTGGGTTGTGCCCACCTCGGGTGTCCCCCGGACCGCCTCTTTGCTCTATAAATACCCCAATATTCCCTAAACCCTAGGGGAGTCGACGAAATATTGATCCACCCGCTGCAGAGTCCAGAACCACCAGATCCAATCTAGACACCATCTCAGATGGTGTTCACCACCTCCATTGGTGCCTCTCCGATGATGCATTAGTAGTTCTTTGTAGACCTTTGGGTCCGTAGTTAGTAGCTAGATGGCTTCCTCTCTCTCGCTGAATTCTCAATACAATGGTTGATGACCCACAAGTATAGGGGATCAATTATAGGTCTTTTCGATAAGTAAGAGTGTCGAACCCAACGAGGAGCAGAAGGAAATGATAAGTAGTTTTTAGTAAGGTAGTGTCTGCAAGTGCTAAAATTGTAAGTAGCGAGAATTTGGTAGCAAGATAATTTGTAACGAGCAAGTAACGATAATTGTAACAAGTATGCAGCAAGGTAGCCCAATCCTTTGAGGCAAAGGACAGGCCAAAACGGTCTCTTATAATAAGCAAAGCATTCTTGAGGGTACACGGGAATTTCATCTAGTCACTTTCATCATATTGGTTTGATTTTTTTCGCTACTATGATAATTTGATATGTGGGTGGACCGGTGCTTAGGTGTTGTTCTTACTTGAACAAACCTCCTACTTATGAATAACCCTCCCACAAGCATCCGTAACTACGAGAAAAGTATTAAGAATAAATTCTAACCGTAACATTAAACTCTAGGATCCAATCAGTCCCTTACGGAATAGTGCATAAGTTGGGGTTTAAGTTTTTGTCACTCTCGCAACCCACCCTCTATTTACTACTCCACAATGCATTCCCTTAGGCCCAAATATGGTGAAGTGTCATGTAGTCGACGTTCACATGACACCACTAAGGGATTCACAACATACATACCATCAAAATATCGAACACATATCAAATTCACATGATTACTTGCAACATGATTTATCCCGTGACCTCAAGAACAAAGGAAACTAATCACAAACAACAAACATTCTCATGATCAGAGGGGTATTAATATGCATAATGGATCTGAACATATACTCTTCCACCAAATAAACCATACAGTAATCAACTACAAGATGTAATCAACACTACTAGTCACCCCTAGCACCAATCTATAGTTCCGGTAACAAGATTGAATACAAGAGATAAACTAGGGTTTGAGATGAGATGGTGCTGGTGAAGGTGTTGATGGAGATTGCCCTCCCCAAGATGGGAGACTTGTTGGTGATTATGATGACGATGATTTCCCCCTCCGGGAGGGAAGTTCCCCCGGCAGAATCGCTCCGCCGGAGGGCAAAAGTGCTCCTGCCCAAGTTCCGCCTCGAGACGGCGGCTCTTCGTCCCAAAAGCCTCGTCCTTATTTTTTCTAGGTCAAAACCACGTATATACCAAAAGATGGGCACTGGAGGTGGGCCAAGGAGGCCACAACTCAAGATGGCAACAGGGACGAAACCCACCGGGTTTTGCTCGCCCAAACCCATCCCCATGAGAAAATCGCAAACCTGTCCCCGTCCCCATCAATGTGTGCGGGTTTAAATTTTTGCCCATCCCCTAAACCCGTCGGGTTTTCTAAACCCACGGGGAACTCGTCCCCACGAGCAGTCAATGAAAACAGAAACATTTGAAAGAAAAGCAGAAGCATATTACAGCAGCAGGCGACGGCTGGGGGACCTAGGTTTAGGTTTACATGTTGTGTTGTGCAGGAGAGAGAGAGAGGCCTGAAGAGTGAGTGACACTGCACTGACCGAGTGAGGGGTTGGTTTGTACTCCAGGGCCTCTACACTGTGGGGCTGGGCTGCTCGGGCACTGTGGCTTTGGGTCACTTGAGTCAAGATGGATCGGTGCATGCTAAATAACGTATGTTGACGCGTTTTGTCGGGTTTCGGGTTCGGGTAGTACTCAAACGGGTTTAAACCCGTGAAACATGCCGGGTTTTATAATCTACCCATGAGCAGCCCCGCGAGGATAGAAAGTCATCCATCCCCGTCCCCTAATAGGGTAAAAACCCGCGGGGACGCGGGTTTCGGGGCCCCGTTGCCATCTTGAGCCACAACCCACCAGGGCGTGCCTAGGGGGCCTGGCGTGCCTTGGTGGGTTGTGCCCACCTGATGGCCCCCCTCTGGTCTTTATTGACTCCAATATTCCTCAAATAATTCATAAAAATTCTTCGTAAAGTTTCAGCTCATTTGGAGTTGTGCAGAATAGGTGGCCTGACGTAACTTTTCCAGGTCCAGATTTCCAGCTGCCAGAATTCTCCCTCTTGGTGTGTTCCTTGTAAATTATGAGAGAAAAGGCATTAGAATTACTCCAAAAGCATTATTATGTATAGAAAAATTATAAATAATAGCAAGGAACATGATGCAAAATGGACGTATCAACTCCCCCAAGCTTAGACCTCGCTTGTCCTCAAGCGAAAACCGAAATCGAAAAACATATCCACATGCTTTGAGAGAGAGGTGTCGATAAAAAAATACGTACATAGAAGCATCATATTGATTATTATAACAGCAGAAAAATTAAACATAGGACTTTTATCATATAACTTGCATCACATACTTCCTATGAATAAGTAACAATTCATCACATAATCGAAGTATAAAGCAAAAACTCTATTAGAAACCAACAAACTATGTTCTCAGTCAACTTTGCAACTACAATTCATCATCTTTTTAGGAAGAGTCACGTGTCGGAGCCTTTAAAGCAAGCACACATACTCAACCATCATATAGTCTTCTATGATAACTAACACTCACCTTGTACCCATGAGCAAAACGTTTCAATCGGACACATAGAAAGATAGGGGCTTATAGTTTTGCCTCCCAACATACTCACCTCAAGGGTGATGTCAACAATAATAACTCATGCTATCTATATTCAACTAGACATATGTATCTAGATCTTTCCTCACCACATGATGCTTGCCAAAAAGAGAAAATAAAAAGGAATAGAAGGAAAACTTTGACTCTTTGTATAAAAGTAAATACATAGAAGTAAAAGATAGGCCCTTCGCAGAGGGAAGCAGAGGTTGCCATGCGCTTATTTGTTTGTATGCTCAATCCCTTAGTGCAAGAGAACATCACGTTGTATTGCCCCTTAAGATGACAACCTTTATTATGCAGTCTATTGCTTTTATTCTTTATCGTCCAAGTTCGTACAACGCTCAATTTTCTCTTGCACTAAATGATCTCACACTTTTAGAAGCATTTTTATTGCCTTTTTGCACCGATGACAACTTACTTGAGGTATCTTGCTCACTCCCTAGGTAGGTATGGTGGACACTTGAAAAAGATTTGGGTTTAAGGGTTTTTGGATGCACAAGTAGTATCTCTACTTAGTATAGAATTTTTGGCTAGCAAAGACAGGGGGCAAGCATCACATGTTAAAGGATCTATGGCAATATGACTTCTGTGTGAATATAAACAAACATAACCCATTAAGTTGTCTTCCTTGTCCAACGTCAACAATTTTGGCATATAATATTTTGATGAGGGCTCACAATCACAAAAGATTTCTAGGATAGTATATCTATATGCGAATATTCTCTTCCCTTATTAGTCCTTTCATGAGTTGCATCATCGACTAATGCTATGTTGTTCAATCTCTAATAAAGTTTTCTACTTATACTTTTCCTTATGTGGTGCCATCACCTAACAAAGGATTAGTATATAATCTTTTCATTATTTATTTCCTTTCTTCATTTACTTCCTTTCTCTTTTTTCTTTCTTCCTTATTTCTTTTCTTTATTTGCAAAATGAAAGTAAAGAAAGCAAAAACTAAAACTAACTTCATTATATAGCTTACACACGATTCCAAGGATAGATCACTAAGCAAACTCTCAAAAGAAGAAAGGATCGAACTAAACTTTATTTCATCTGAAAGCAAAAGAATGAACTAAGATAAATAAAAGCAGAAGATAGTGGGATGATACAATACCGGGGCACCTCCCCCAAGCTTGGCGGAAGCTAAGGGGAGTGCCCACACACGATACTGAATTCTTCTTTTGGTGGTGAAAGAGATATCCTGTCCTTGGAGGAGCTTGAAGAGGCCATGGTAGATGGAATCTGACAGAAAACAACAAGGAAAAAGAGAATAGAGGATTTCTCCGTGATACGGTGATCAACAGGTTCAGAAGTATATATAGATTTTTTATATTGCATGACAAGTATATGGTAGAAAAATGGAGTATGAGAGGTGTGCCCACCAGGGTACGCTTCCTGGGAGTTTCTTTATTTCCAAAATTTTAAAATATTCCAAAACTGATAAAAATATTATTATAGATTTTTTGGAGTCCGTTTACCTACCGTATCACGTACCTCCTTATTTTCACGATTCTGGAGTGTTCCGGAAGGACTCTTTTATGTGTTCTTCCAGTGTCAAAGTTTGGATAATATTACTTTCCACATTAATAGGCGTACCTGAGATATAATGCTTTATTCGTTGCCCATTGACAACCTTTGGGTTAGTGCCTTCAAAATTATTTATTTTGATGGCTCCAGGACGGTAAACCTCCTTGAAGACATAGGGGCCTTCCCATTTCGAGAGGAGCTTTCCTGCAAAAAATCTAACATGAGAGTTGTACAAAAGAACATATTCTCCAACTATAAACTCACGCTTTTGGATTCTTTTGTCATGCCATGCATCTTTTAACTTTTTCTTTGAATAACTTTGCATTTTCATAATCTTGGGTTCTCCATTCATCTAATGAGCTTATATCAAATAACCTCTTTTCACCAGCAAGTTTGAAATCATAATTGAGTTCTTTAATTTCCCAATAAGCTTTATGTTCTAACTCAAGAGGCAAATGACAAGCTTTTCCATAAACCATTTTATAAGGAGACATACCCATAGGATTTTTATAAGATGTTCTATAAGCCCAAATTGCATCATCTAATTTCTTAGACCAATTTTTCCTCGACCTATTAACAGTCTTTTGCAAAATTAATTTTATTTCTCTATTGCTAAGTTCAACTTGACCACTAGACTGAAGATGATATGGTGATGCAATTCTATGGTTAACATCATACTTAGCATGCATTTTACGAAAAACACCATGAATAAAGTGTGAACCACCATCAGTCATTAAATATCTAGGGACTCCAAACCTTGGGAAAATAACTTCCTTAAGCATTTTAATAGAGGTGTTGTGATCAACATTACTAGTTGGAATAGCTTCTACCCATTTAGTAACATAATCAACATCAACCAAAATATGTGCATACCCATTAGAGGAAGCAAAAGGTCCCATGCAATCAAATCCCCAAACATCAAATGGTTCAACAGCAAGTGAATAACTCATATGAATTTATTGACTCTTACCGATATTACCTATTCTTTGACATTCATCACAAGATGAGACATACTTACGAGCATCCTTGAAGAGAGTAGGCCAATAAAATCCAGACTACAATACCTTGTGAGCAGTTCTATCTCCAGCATGATGCCCTCCATTGTTGGAAATATGCCCTAGAGGCAATAATAAATTTGTTATTATTATATTTCCTTGTTCATGATAATCGTTTATTATCCATGCTAGAATTGTATTGATAGGAAACTTAGATACATGTGTGGATACATAGACAACACCATGTCCCTAGTAAGCCTCTAGTTGACTAGCTCATTGATCAATAAGATGGTTACGGTTTCCTGACCATGGACATTGGATGTCGTTGATAACGGGATCACATCATTAGGAGAATGATGTGATGGACAAGACCCAATCCTAAGCCTAGCACAAGATCGTGTAGTTCGTTTGCTAAAGCTTTTCTAATGTCAAGTATCATTTCCTTAGACCATGAGATTGTGCAACTCCCGGATACCGTAGGAGTGCTTTGGGTGTGCCAAACGTCACAACGTAACTGGGTAGCTATTAAGGTACACTACAGATATCTTCGAAAGTGTCTGTTGGGTTGGCACGAATCGAGACTGGGATTTGTCACTCCATATAAACGGAGAGGTATCTCTGGGCCCACTCGGTAGGACATCATCATAATGTGCACAATGTGACCAAGGAGTTGATCACATGATGATGTGTTACGGAACGAGTAAAGACACTTGCCGGTAACGAGATTAAACAAGGTATCAGATACCGACGATCGAATCTTGGGCAAGTACAATATCGCTGGACAAAGGGAATTGTATACGGGATTGATTGAATCCTCGACGTCGTGGTTCATCCGATGAGATCATCGTGGAACATGTGGGAGCCAACATGGGTATCCAGATCCCGCTGTTGGTTATTGGCCGGAGAGTTGTCTCGATCATGTCTGCATGGTTCCCGAACCCGTAGGGTCTACACACTTAAGGTTCGGTGACGCTAGAGTTGTTAAGGGAAATAGTATGTGGTTACTGAAGGTTGTTCGGAGTCCCGGATGAGATCCCGGACATGACGAGGAGCTCCGGAATGGTCTGGAGGTGAAGACCAGGGGGTACCAGGGGGGGTACCAGGTGATGACCAGCGTGTCCGAAAGGGGTTTCAGAGGCCCCGGCAAGCGTTGGGGGGCCTTATGGGCCAAGGGGAGAGGGCACATCAGCCCACTAAGGGGCTGAGCGCCCCTCCCACCCCATCTCACGTAACCAGGAGAGGTGGGGGCGCCACCCCTAGGGCAGCCGCCCCTCCCGGCTTGGGGGGCAAGTTTCCTAGGGGCTGGGGGCGCCCAAACCCATCTAGGGTTTCCCCTGTGGCCGCTGCCCCTCCCCTAGGGAACCCTAGGGCGCCTCCCCCTCCTCCCTTCCCCCTATATATAGTGAGGGAGAGAGAGGGAAGCCACACCCTTCCCCTGGCGCAGCCCTCTTCCTCCTCCAACACCTCATCCTCCTCCGTAGTGCTTGGCGAAGCCCTGCCAGAGAACCACGAGCTCCATCTCCACCACGCCATCATGCTGTCGGAGTTTTCCCTCAACTTCTCCTCTCACCTTGCTGGATCAAGAAGGAGGAGATGTCTCCCAACCGTACGTGTGTTGAACGCGGAGGTGCCGTCTGTTCGGCGCTAGGATCATCGGTGATTTAGATCACGACGAGTACGACTCCATCAACCCCGTTCACTTGAAAACGCTTCTGCTTAGCGATCTACAAGGGTATGTAGATGCACTCTCCTTCCCCTCGTTGCTAGATTACTCCATAGATTGATCTTGGTGATGCATAGAAAATTTTAAATTTCTGCTACGATCCCCAACAGTGGCATCATGAGCTAGGTCTATGCGTAGTTTCTATGCATGAGTAGAACACAAAGCAGTTGTGGGTGTCGATATTGTCAATTTACTTGCCGTTACTAGTCTTATCTTGATTCGGCGGCATCGTGGGATGAAGCGGCCCGGACCGACCTTACACGTACTCTTACGTGAGACTGGTTCCACCGACTGACATGCACTAGTTGCATAAGGTGGCTATCTGGTGTCTGTCTCTCACACTTTAGTCGGATTGGATTCGATGAAAAGGGTCCTTATGAAGGGGAAATAGAAATTGGCATATCATGTTGTGGTTTTCGCGTAGGTAAGAAACGTTCTTGCTAGAAACCTATAGCAGCCCCGTAAAAACTTGCAACAACAATTAGAGGACGTCTAACTTGTTTTTGCAGCATATGCCTTGTGATGTGATATGGCCAAAAGGATGTGATGAATGATATATGTGATGTATGAGATTGATCATGTTCATGTAATAGGAATCACGACTTGCATGTCGATGAGTATAACAACCGGCAGGAGCCATAGGAGTTGTCTTAATTTATTTATGACCTGTGTGTCAACATAAATGTCATGTAATTACTTTACTTTATTGCTAAAGCATTAGCCATAGTAGTAGAAGTAATTGATGACGAGACAACTTCAAGAAGACACGATGATGGAGATCATGGTGTCATGCCGGTGACAACGATGATCATGGAGCCCCAAAGATGGAGATCAAAAGGAGCAAAATGATATTGGCCATATCATGTCACTATTTGATTGCATGTGATGTTTATCATGCTTTACATCTTATTTGCTTAGAACGATAGTAGCTTAAATAAGATGATCCCTCACAATAATTTCAAGAAAGTGTTCCCCCTAACTGTGCACCGTTGCGAAGGTTCGTTGTTTCGAAGCACCACGTGATGATCGGGTGTGATAGATTCTAACGTTCGAATACAACGGGCGTAAGCCAGATTTACACACGCAATACACTTAGATTGACTTGACAAGCCTAGCATGTACAGACATGGCCTCGGAACACGGAAGACCGAAAGGTCGATCATGAGTCGTATAGAAGATACGATCAACATGAAGATGTTCACCGATGTTGACTAGTCCATCTCACGTGATGATCGGACACGACCTAGTTGACTCGGATCATGTTTCACTTAGATGACTAGAGGGATGTCTATCTGAGTGGGAGTTCATTGAATAATTTGATTAGATGAACTTAATTATCATGAACATAGTCTAAATTGTCTTTGCAAATATGTTGTGGATAAATAGCCCACGCTTTAGCTCCCTGTTTCAATATGTTCCTAGAGAAAGATTAAGTTGAAAGATATTGTAAGCAATGATGCGGACTAGGTCCGTAGTCTGAGGAGTGTCCTCATTGCTACACAGAAGGCTTACGTCTTTGATGCACCGCTTGATGTGCAAACCCCTACAACATCGTCTATGGATGTTGTGAACACCTGACAGACACATCTTGATGACTACTTGATAGTTTAGTGCACCATACTTTACGGCTTAGAATCGGGATTCCAATGACGTTTTGAACGCCATAGAACATATGAGATGTTCCAAGAGCTGAAATTGGGATTTCAGGCTCATGCCCATGTTGAGAGGTATGAGACCTCTGACAAGTTCTTTTGCCAACAAGATGGAGGAGAATAGCTCAGCTAGTGAGCATGTGCTCAGAATGTCTGGGTGCTACAATCACTTAAATCAAGTGGGAGTTAAACTTCTGGATAAGATAGTGATTGATAGAGTTCTCTAGCCACTATCACTAAGCTACTAGATCTTCGTGACGAACTATGACATGCAAGGGATGGAGTTGATCCCGGAGCTGTTCGCGGTGCTTAAGAACGCAAAAGGTAGAAATCAAGAAGGAGCATCAAGTGTTGATGGTTTAACAAGACCACTGGTTTCAAGAAGGGCAAGGGCTAGAAGGGAAACTTCATGGATGGCAAACGAGTTGCTGCTCCAGTGAAGGATCCCAAGGTTGAACCCAAACCCGTAACTAAGTGCCTCTATTGTAAAGGGAACGGTCACTGGTAGCGAAATTACCCCAAATGCATGGTAGATAAGAAGGCTGGCAACTTCAACAAAATTTATACGTGTTATTAATGTGTACCTCACTAGTACTCCTGGTAGCACCTGGGTATTGGATACCAGTTCAGTTACTATTATTGGTGACTTGAAGCAAAAGCTACGGACTAAACGGAGACTGGCTGAGGGCGAGGTGACGATGTGTGTCAGAAGTGTTTCCAAAGATGACGAGATCACCATCGCATGCTCCATCTGCCTTCGGGATTAGTATTGAACCTAGATAAATGTTATCAGGTGTCTACGTTGAGCATGAATATGATTAGATCATGTTCATTGCAATACGGTCATTCATTTAAGTTAGAGAATAATGGTTATTCTGTTTACATGAATGATACCTTTCATGGTCATGGTTCATTGAATCTCGGTCGTGGTGATACACATGTTCACGCCAAAAGGTGTAGAGTTAATAATGATAGTACCACTTTCTTGTGGCACTGCCGCTTAGGTCATATTGGCGTAAGATGCATGAATAAACTCCATATTGATGGATGTTTGGAGTCACTTGATTTTGAATCGCTTGACACATGCGAGCCATGCCTCATGGGCAGGATGACTAAGACCCCGTTTTCAGGTACAATGAAACGGGCAAGTGACTTGTTGGAAATCGTACATGCAGATGTGTGTGATCCAATGAGAATTGGAGCGTGCAGTGGATATCGCTATTTTCTCATCTTCACTGATGATTTGAGTAGATATAGGTATATTTACTTAATGAAGCACAAGTCTGAAATGTTTGAAAAGTTCAAGCGATTTCAGAGTGAAGTTAAGAATCATCATAACAAGAAGATCAAATTCCTATGATCTGATCAATGAGAATTTCTGAGTTATGAGTTTGGTAACACTTAAGACATTGTGGAATTATTTCACAGTTGAAGCCACCTGGAACACCACAGGGTAATGGTGTGTCCAGACATCATAAACGAACCTTATGAGATATGGTGCGATCTATGATGTCTCTTACCGATCTACCATTTTCATTTTGAGGTTATGCATTAGAGACAGCTGCATTCACTTTAGATAGGACACCATCTAAGTCCGTTGAGACGACATCGTAAGAATATGGTTTGGCAAGAAACCAAAGTTGTCGTTTCTTAATGTTTGGGGCTGCGATGCTTAAGGGTTCAGCCGGAGAAGCTCGAACCCAAAGCGGACAAGCACATCTTCATAGGATACCCAAGGGTGACAGTTGGGTATACCTTCTATCTCAGATCCAAGGGCAAATTGTTTGTCGCTAAGAATGGGTCCTTTCTCAAGAAGGAGTTTCTCTCGAAAGAATTGAGTGGGAGGAAGATAGAACTTGATGAGGTTGTCGAACCTTTACTTCAACCAGAGAGTGACGCAACATAGAAAGATGTTTTCTAGGGCGCCTACGTCTGTTGAATAGGAAGTTAGTGATAGTGATCATGAAGCTTCAGATCAAGTTGCTATCGAACCTCGTTGGTCGACAAGGATATGTACTACTCCTAAGTGGTACGGTAATCCTATCTTAGATATCATGTTGTTAGACAACAATAAACCTACGATCTATGGAGAAGCGATGGTGGGCCCGTATTCCGACAAATGGTTAGAAGCCATGAAATCCGAGATAGGATCCATATATCAGAACAAAGTATGGACTTTGGTGGACTTGCCCGATGATCGGCAAGCCATTGAGATAAATGGGTCTTTAAGAATAAGACGGACGTGGGCGGTAATGTTACCGTCTATGAAGCTTGACTTGTGGGAAAGAGTCTTTTCGCAAGTTCAAGGAGTTGACTACGATGAGAATTTCTCACCCGTAGTGATGCTTAAGTCCGTCGGAATCATGTTAGCATTAGCTGTATTTTTCGATTATGAAATCTTACAGATGGATGTCAAAACAAGTTTTCTTACCAGTTTTCGTAAGAAAAGTTGTATGTGATACAATAAAAGGTTTTGACGATCCTAAGGATGCTAAAAGGTATGCTGGCTCCAGCAATCCTTCTATGGACTAGAGCAAGCATCTGGGAATCGGAATATATGTTTTGATGGAGTGATCAAAGCTTTTAGGTTTGTACAATCTTTGCTAGAAACTTGTATTTACAAGAAAGTGAGTGGGAGCACTACAACATTTCTGATAAGTATATGTGGATGACATATTGCTGATTCGAAATAATGTAGAATTTCTGGAAAGCATAAACGGTTGTTTGAAGAGTGTTTTTCAAAGGAAGACCTGGATAAAGCTGCTTACAAATTGGGCATCAAGATCTATAGAGATAGATCAAGACGCCTGATGATACTTTCAAAGAACGCACACCTTGACATGTTTTTGAAGGAGTTCAAAATAGATCAGTCAAAGAAGGGGTTCTTACCTGAGTTGTAAGGTGTGAAGTTGAGTAAGACTCAAAGCTTGACCACGGCAGAAGAAAGAGGAAGGACGAAGGTCGTCCCCTATGCTCTTGTCATAGGCTCTATACGGTATGCCATGCTGAGTACCGCACCTGATGTGTGCCTTGCCACATGTCTGGCAAGAGGGTACAAAGGTGATCTAGGACTGGATCACCAGATAGCGGTTAAAATTATCCTTAGAAGAATAAGGAAATGTTTCTCGGTTATGGAGGTGATAAAGAGTTTGACGTAAAGAGTTACGTCGATGCAAGCTTAACACCTATCCAGATAACTCTGAGTAGAGATACCGGATACGTATAATGGAGCAACAATTTGGAATAGCTCCAAGTGGAATGTGGTAGCAGCATCTACTATATGACATAAAGTTTTGCGAAATACATAGGGATCTAAATATGGCAAGACCCGTTGACTACAACCTCTCTCACAAGCATAACATGATCAAACCCAGAACTCTTTGAGTGTTTATCGCATAGTGATGTGAACTAGATCATTGAGTCTAGTAGACTCTTGGATGTTGGTCACATGGCGACGTGACCTGTGAGTGTTAATCACATGGCGATGTGAACTAGATTATTGACTCTAGTGCAAGTGGGAGACTGTTGGAAATATGCCCTAGAGGCAATAATAAATTGGTTATTATTATATTTCCTTGTTCATGATAATCGTTTATTATCCATGCTAGAATTGTATTGATAGGAAACTCAGATACATGTGTGGATACATAGACAACACCATGTCCCTAGTAAGCCTCTAGTTGACTAGCTCGTTGATCAATAAGATGGTTACGGTTTCCTGACCATGGACATTGGATGTCGTTGATAACGGGATCACATCATTAGGAGAATGATGTGATGGACAAGACCCAATCCTAAGCCTAGCACAAGATCGTGTAGTTCGTTTGCTAAAGCTTTTCTAATGTCAAGTATCATTTCCTTAGACCATGAGATTGTGCAACTCCCGGATACCGTAGGAGTGCTTTGGGTGTGCCAAACATCACAACATAACTGGGTGGCTATAAAGGTACACTACAGGTATCTCCGAAAGTGTCTGTTAGGTTGGCACGAATCGAGACTGGGATTTGTCACTCCATGTAAACGGAGATGTATCTCTGGGCCCACTTGGTAGGACATCATCATAATGTGCACAATGTGACCAAGGAGTTGATCATGGTATGATGTGTTACGGAACAAGTAAAGAGACTTGCCGGTAACGAGATTGAACAAGGTATCGGATACCGACGATCGAATCTCGGGCAAGTACAATACCGCTGGACAAAGGGAATTGTATACAGGATTGATTGAATCCTCGACATTGTGGTTCATCCCATGAGATCATCATGGAACATGTGGGAGCCAACATGGGTATCCAGATCCCGCTGTTGGTTATTGGCCGGAGAGTTGTCTCAATCATGTCTGCATGGTTCCCGAACCCGTAGGGTCTAGACACTTAAGGTTCGGTGACGCTAGGGTTGTTATGGGAAATAGTATGTGGTTACCGAAGGTTGTTCGGAGTCCCGGATGAGATCCCGGACATGATGAGGAGCTCCAGAATGGTTCGGAGGTGAAGATCGGTATATTGGACGAAGGGCATTGGAGTCCGGAATTGTTTCGGGGGTACCAGGTGATGACCAGCGTGTCCGAAGGGGTTTCGGAGGCCCCGGCAAGCGTTGGGGGGCCTTATGGGCCAAGGGGAGAGGGCACATCAGCCCACTAAGGGGCTGAGCGCCCCTCCCACCCCATCTCACGTAACCAGGAGAGGTGGGGGCGCCACCCCTAGGGCAGCCGCCCCTCCCGGGTTGGGGGGCAAGTTTCCTATGGGGTGGGGGCGCCCAAACCCATCTAGGGTTTCCCCTATGGCCGCCGCCCCTCCCCTAGGGAACCCTAGGGCGCCTCCCCCTCCTCCCTTCCCCCTATATATAGTGAGGGAGAGAGAGGGCAGCCGCACCCTTCCCCTGGCGCAGCCCTCTTCCTCCTCCAACACCTCATCCTCCTCCGTAGTGCTTGGCGAAGCCCTGCCGGAGAACCACGAGCTCCATCACCACCACGCCATTGTGCTGTCGGAGTTTTCCCTCAACTTCTCCTCTCACCTTGCTGGATCAAGAAGGAGGAGACGTCTCCCAACCGTACGTGTGTTGAACGCAGAGGTGCCGTCCGTTCGGCGCTAGGATCATCGGTGATTTAGATCACGACGAGTACGACTCCATCAACCCCGTTCACTTGAACGCTTCTGCTTAGCGATCTACAAGGGTATGTAGATGCACTCTCCTTCCCCTCGTTGCTAGATTACTCCATAGATTGATCTTGGTGATGCGTAGAAAATTTTAAATTTCTGCTACGATCCCCAACATCCATAAGCTTCGGAGTGACATTTCCGTAGGCTTTGTCCCTGTTCATGCTCATCTACACAACGTATAATAATACCATCTACTCCTTCTTTATAAAGATGTGGGTCATCCCAAAAGTAATGTCTTAAATCATAGAAGAATTTTTTCTTTTGCTGGTATGTAAAGCTAGGTGGTAAATATTTAGCAACAATGTAATTAGCATAGTTAGCATGCCAAGGAGTACCATTAGCAACATTTATTGCAGCTAACTGCTCATCAGGAAAACTATCATCAATAGGAAGTGGGTCATCAAGCACATTTTCAAGCCTAGACAAATTATCAGCTACGGGGTTCTCAGCTCCTTTTCTATCGATAATATGCAAATCAAATTCTTGTAACAAGAGAACCCAACAAATAAGCCTAGGTTTATCATCTTTCTTTTCCATAAGATATTTAATAGCATCATGGTCTATGTGAATATTTACTTTGGAATCAACAATATATGGTCTAAACTTATCACAAGCAAACACCACTCCTAAGAATTCTTTTTCAGTAGTAGCATAATTTCTTTGAGCACTGTCTAGAGTTTTACTAGCATAATGAATAACATTAAGTTTCTTATCAACTCTTTGTCCTAGAACAACACCAACAACATAATCACTAGCATCACACATAACTTCAAAAGGCAAGTTCCAATCAGGTGGTTAAACAATAGCTGCAGATATTAAGGCTTTCTTAAGTGTTTCAAAGGCTTCAAAATAATCATCATCAAAAACAAAATGAATATCCTTTTGCAAAAGATTAGTAAGAGGCCTAGAAATTTTAGAGAAGTCTTTAATGAACCTCCTATAGAAACCAGCATGACCTAGGAAACTACGAATACATTTGATGTCCTAAGGACATGGCATTTTCTCAATTGCATCAACCTTAGCTTGGTCCACTTCAATACCTCTTTCAGAAATTTTATGACCCAAGACAATGCCTTCATTAACCATAAAGTGGCACTTCTCCCAATTCAAGACAAGATTTGTTTGGTCACATCTCTGCAAAACTCACTCAAGATTGCTTAAACAATCATCAAAAGACTTCCCATAAACTGAAAAGTCATCCGTGAAAACCTCAATAATCTTTTCACAAAAGTCAGAGAATATAGCCATCATACATCTTTGAAAGGCAGCAGGTGCATTACATAAACCAAAAGGCATATGTCTATAAGCATAGGTTCCAAATGGACAAGTAAAAGTGGTCTTTTCTTGATCAGGTTGACAAATAGGTATTTGTGAGAAGCCAGAATATCCATCAAGGAAGCAAAAGTGTGTGTGCTTAGATAATCTTTCAAGCATTTGATCAATAAAAGGCAAAGGGTAATGATCTTTTCTAGTAGCTTTATTTAATTTTCTAAAATCAATTACGATTCTATAGCCTATAACAATTCTTTGTGGAATGAGTTCATTCTTATCATTAGAAACAACAGTCATACCTCCTTTCTTAGGAACACAATGAACAAGGCTTACCCATCTACTATCAGCTATAGGATAAATTATACCTGCTTACAGAAGTTTTAATATTTCCGTTCTTACCACCTCTTTCATCTTCGGATTTAACCGACGTTGGTGATCAACAACTGGTTTAGCATCAGGTTCCATATTAATTTTGTGCTGACATAGAGTGGGACTAATGCCCTTTAAATCATCAAGAGTATATCCAATAGCATCTCGGTGCTTCCTTAGAACTTTCAATAATCTTTCTTCTTCATGTTCTGAAAGGTTAGCACTAATAATAACATGATATATCTTCTTTTCATCAACATAAGCATATTTCAAAGTGTCTGGCAATTGTTTTAATTCAAACACAGGATCACCTTTAGGTGCAGGAGGACCTCCAAGAGTTTCAATAGGAAAATTGTGCTTAACCAGAAGATGTTGTTCAAAGAAAATATTATCTATTTCATTTCTTTCATGCATATGTAAATCATTTTCATGGTCTAGCAAGTATTGTTCTAAAGGATCAGTAGGTGGTACAGCAATAGAAGCAAGACCAATTAAGTCATCCTTACTAGGCAATTCTTTTTCATGATGGTTTCTACTAAACTTGGAAAAATTAAACTCATGAGACTCATCACCAAAGCTAACACCCACAGTTTGTTTCTGGCAACCTATCCTAGCATTAACTATGTTCAGGAAAGGTCTTCCGAAGTTAATGAGACAGAAGTCATCTTGTGGGGTACCAAGAACAAGAAAATCAGTAGGATATTTTATCTTCCCACGCAACACTACAACATCTCTAATAATCCCACAAGGTCATATGGTGTCTCTATTTGCAAGTTTAATAGTGATATCTATGTCTTCTAACTCTATAGGTGCTATGTCTTCCCTAATTTCTTGATACAACTTGTAAGGAATAGCACTCACACTAGCACCCATGTCACATAAACCATGATAACAGTGATCTCCTATTTTAACTAAAATAATAGGCATGCCAACAATAGGTCTATGCTTATCTTTTCCATCAGGCTTAGAAATTCTAGTAGCTTCATCACAGAAGTAAATAACATGCCCATCCATATCTTCTTCCAAGAGATCTTTAGCCATAGAAATGCTAGGTTCTACTTTAATTTGTTCATTAGGTTTAGTGTTCTAACAGAGCTTTTGTTAACCACAGTTGAAACTTTAGCATGTTCCTTATCCTAACAGGAAAAGGAGGTTTCTCAAATAAGCTATAGGAATAACTGGATCAACATTATAAAGTATAGTTTCTTCTTTAACTGGTACCGGCTCTTTAATTTCTTATTTAATAGGTGGGTGATATTTAAGACATTCCTCTTTAGGGAGTTCAACATGATTAGCAAATGATTCACAAAAAGAGGCTACTATCTCAGAGTCAAGTCCATATTTAGTGCTAAACTTTTGAAAAGCATCGGTATCCATAAAAGATTTAACACAATCATACTTAAGATTTATACCTGACTCTTTACCTTCGTCGAGTTCCCAATCTTCAGAGTTGCATTTAATTCTTTCCAAAAGATCCCACCAGAATTCAATTGTCTTCTTCATAAATGAACCAGCACAAGAAGTATCAAGCATGGTTTGATCATTACGAGAAAGCCGAGCATAAAAATTCTGAATAATAATTTCTCTTGAGAGCTCATGGTTGGGGCATGAATTTAACATTGACTTAAGCCTCCCCCAAGCTAGAGAGATACTTTCTCCTTCACGAGGCCAAAAATTATATATATAATTCCGATCACGATGAACTAGATGCATAGGATAATTTTTTTGGTCCAATTTCAAACGATTCCAATTCCATGATCCAATATCATCGCATAGCCTATACCATGCCAATGCTTTTCCCTTCAAAGATAAAGGGAAAACCTTTATCATCACCTCATCTCCGGGTAAACCTGCAAGCTTAAACAATCCACAAATTTGTTCCACATATATCAAGTGCATATCAGGATGTTCAGTTCCATCTCCTGCATAAGCATTAGCTAGCAGTTGTTCTATCATACCCGAAGGAATTTCATATTCAATATTTTAAGTAGGTGCTGTAGGTTGAGGGGAAATTAATTGTGGTTCTGGATGAGGTGAAGATACCCCAAACATACCCCTCAAAGGATTGTTTTCCATACTAATAAGTGACAATAAATTTCAGCACACTATATAAATGTTTCCTTACCGACTTCCACTTACCAAAGGAGCTTCACCCCCGGCAACGGCGCCAGAAAATAGCCTTGATGACCCACAATTATAGGGGATCAATTGTAGCTCTTTTTAATAAGGAAGAGTGTCGAACCCAATGAGGAGTAGAAGGAAATGATAAGTAGTTTTCAGTAAGGTAGTGTCCGCAAGTGCTGAAATTGTAAGTAGCGAGTAATTTGATAACAAGATAATTTGTAACGAGCAAGTAACGATAATTGTAACAAGTATGCATCAAGCTAGCCCAGTCCTTTTGAGGAAAAGGATAGGCCAAGATGGTCCCTTATAATAAGCAAAGCATTTTTGAGGGTACACGGGAATTTCATCTAGTCACTTTCATCATATTGGTTTGATTTGTGTTTGCTAATTTGATAATTTGATATGTGGGTGGATCGGTGCTTAGGTTCTGTTCTTACTTGAACAAACCTCCTACTTATGATTAACCCTCCCGCAAGCATCCGCAACTACGATAAAAGTATTAAGAATAAATTCTAACCATAGCATTAAACTCTAGGATCCAATCGGTCCCTTACGGAATAGTGCATAAACTGGGGTTTAAGTTTTTGTCACTCTCGCAAGCCACCCTCTATTTACTACTCCATGATGCATTCCCTTAGGCCCAAATATGGTGAAGTGTCATGTAGTCGACGTTCACATGACACCACTAAGGGAATCACAACATACATACCATGAGAATATTGAACACATATCAAATTCACATGATTACTTGCAACATGATTTATCCCGTGACCTCAAGAACAAAGGTAACTACTCACAAACAACAAACGCGCTCATGATCAGAGGGGTATTAATATGCATAATGGATCTGAACATATACTCTTCCACCAAGTAAACCATATAGTAATCAACTACAAGATGTAATCAACACTATTAGTCACCCCCTAGCACCAACACTACAAAAAAGTCACACACGTGACATTTTGGGCCGAACAATTTTTTTTTGTCATACTTATGACACTTCTATGACGATAATTGTGACAAAACCCGGTATCATCATAGATGTGGTGGGGTCCTACTTCTATGACAAAAAATCATGACAGAAAATGGGTTTTTGTCCTGGGCGGGCCGGAGACGCAGCTGCATGACATTCTTTGGGCCGTCCATGATGGAAAAAACCGTGGTAGAAGAGAGGGCGAGGAAAATATCGGGGAGGTCCCAGTTATGGTGGGTGGTCGGGGGCCGAGCGATGCGCGTTTCTCTCGTATGTACGCGTGTGTGTGCGAGGCATTGGGATCTAACTGAACCCGAGCGATTGCACTAGCTATGCTACTGAACCCGAGCGATCGATCCCTTGCTGTTAACTGAACCCGAGTGATTCCTTTTGCTACTGCTGCTAACTGAAGCCAATCGAACACTGCTGCCTCCTTCCCTTGATGAACAGTGAGCATTGTTGAGGGGGTTTGGATGAACAGTTCTTGGTGGGGGTTGGATGAACAGGACCCTGTGGTAGTAGAGGTCGTTGCTGCTGGATGAACAGTACCCCGATCGATCGAGCCGGTGGATGAACAGGACCCCGTGGAGGGCTGGTTGAATAGTAGCCGGTGGAGGGCTGGTTGAATAGTAGCCGGTGGAGGGCTAGATGAACAGTAGCCCATGGAGGGGTGGTTGAACAGGACCCCATGGAGAGGGCTGGCTGAACAGTAGCCGGTGGAGGAGCGGTGGAGGCTGGATGAACAGGATCCCGTGGGTGAACAGTCGCAGGTGGAGGCTGGAGGAGGTCGACGGTGGATGAACGTGAGCCCGTGGAGGCAGTCGATGGTGGATGAACAGTAGCCTGTGGAGTCAGTTGGCGGTGGAGATGAACAGTATCCCGTGGAGTCCCGTTTTGCAGTAGGCCACACCCCTCCCAATGAATATGACCCCCGTTTCGACCGTAGTGCTCCAACACAAGTCTGTTTCCTCCATTTTGTGGTACGCCACACCCCTCCCGATCAACATGACCCTGTTTCGACCATAGGAGGTCCGTTTCCTCCGTTTTGTGGTATGCCAGACCCCTCTCGATGAACAAGATCCCATTTCGACCATGGCCGCTCAAACACAAGGCCGTTTCCTCCGCTCTGTGGTACGCCAGGCCTCGTTTCCATCGGTTGTTCCGTCCAAGCCGTTTGGCTCCCGATGAACACGACGACGCATTCCATTCCGACCCAGCTGGTTGCCTCCCCATGAACACGAGACGGTGCAGCTTCTCCGTTCAGACCCAGCCATGTACACGAGCGCTGGCCATATGTATGCACGATTAGGCGTTTGAGACCCCGCCCGTATGTACATACATGGCCGTATTTTCTTTCTTGCACCCTGGCCGCTCTACGTACGTGTACATGCTACGTGCGTGCCTCTACTATGACACGTGCGTGCCTCTACATCGACCAGTATGTATGTACACGTTCGTAACCAGAATGACAACGCTACGTATGCTTTGACCAGGTGGGTCCCGACTGTCAAGCACTTCCTTGCGTGCGAAGATGTAGCTAGTGGGTCCCAGCAGTCAGGGGGCGAATCTTTTTTTTGCCCGTAATATGGATGCACTTCCTTGCGTGCGAAGATGTAGCTGATGGGTCCCAACAGTCAAGGGGGAAACGTTTTTTTCACGAAATACGGTGGCCCGTTCGTTGGATCCCTGCTGTCAGGTGGAGGAATCATTATTTTCCATGTAATAAGGAGGCACTTCCTTCCTGCGGCCGTGGACCCATCTGTTAGCCTCTCCACGTACAGTAAACTTCCGATGGAAGTCGGTCGTTGACCACATTGACCACGTCGCGCTGAGAGCACCAAGGCGGTGGACGACGGCGAGGCCTAGGAAGGGGACGACGTGGAGGCGGGGAAGACGCGGCAGTTGATGCCCACGCAGAGGGGAGTATGTGGGTTGACTGCTTCAGCTTCGGTGTGAGGCTGCCATCGCTGGAGAATAATAGGAGGTGTGGGTGAGTATAGAGGGATGGCATGGCCAGCGGTGGCAGCACAGCCGGACACGGGAGGCAGGAGCAGGTGGCACGCCCAACGCTTGTTTGGGCGGCTGGAGCAAGAAGACCAGAGGTTGAAGAAGCACTACGACCATTGGATAGACATTGTACGGTCACTGGAGCTAGAATCGTTCATATTGACTAAGTTGACAAATCCCTCCATCCTCGTCAACTTAGTAGGCCCACAAGTCAGCCTCCCATTATGCTGGGTCCTAGCTAGGAGGGGTATTCATTTTTTGGTGTGTAATAAGGAGGCACTTCCTTGTGTACGAAGATATAGCTGGTGGGTCCGACCTGTCAGCGGGGGGAACATTTTTTCGTGAAATACAAAGGCCCTTCCGGTGGCAGGTGGAGGAATCATTATTTTGCGTGTAATAAGGAGGCATTTCCTTGTGTGCAGCCGTGGACCCAGCTGTCAGCCTCTCCACGTACAGTCCAGGTCCGATGGATGTCGTTCGTTGACCACATTGACCACGCCGCGCCAAGAGCACCAGGGTGGCGGACGACGGCGAGGCCTAGGAAGGGGATGACACGGAGCCGGGGAAGACGCGGCAGTGGATGCCCACATGGAGAGGAGTACGGGGGTTCACTGGTTCGGCTGCGGTGTGTGGCTGATGTCGCCAGAGAATAACAAGGGGTGTGGGTGAGTAGAGGGATGGCATGGCCAGTGATGGGAGTAGTAGGGGGCGGTGAGGCCTCTGTGGCAGCACAACCGGCCACGGGAGGCAGGAGCAGGCGGCACGACCGGTGCTACTTTGGGCGGCTGGAGCAAGAAGACCAGAGGTTGAAGAAGCACGACGGCCGTTGGATGGACATCGTACGATCACTGCAGCTAGAATCGTTTATAATGACTAAGTTGACAAACCCCTTGGTACATGTCAACTTAGTAGGCCCATAGGCCAGCCTCCGGAACGGTGCACCCCAGATGTCAGGGGGAGGAATCATTTTTTGAGCGGCTGAAGCTAGAATATCCGAGATTGAAGAAGAAGCACGACATCCATTGGATGGACATCCAACGGCTACTGCTGCTAGAACCATGTGTTGACTATAAGTTGACAAAGCCTTGTATACGCATCAACTTACTTTTTTTAGGGGACACGTCAACTTAGTAGGCCCACAAGTGTGGGGCGGAGAACTTATAGCCCATTTGCGATTTGTAAGATTGTATAGCCCATTTTTGAATTCTAATGGAATTTACTACATCCCATTTACAGTTTGTTAAAAGTACAACCCATTTTCTAGCAAGGACAACGATTAATAATTTCAATCAACCGTTCAAAATAGAATTCAAAAAAAATTCCCACTTTTTGATGGGATCCGAAATATTTTTATCCCGAAATTTCTAGTCAGATTAAATAAAATTTCAATATAAATTTGTATTACGTAAAAATGCAACGTAACATTGCGCGCGCAACAATTAATGAAATTAAAAATTTCAAAATCCAAAAATAATATTTTATAAACTAATTACATGTTTGGTGCATTTTTTTATAGTTACTGCCCAACTTTTATAATTACATTACATTTAATATTTATTAAAGCCCATTTTCCTGTTAAGCCTAATGCATCCCTCCTAGGAAAGATTTGCAGCCCATCGGGGCGGAGAATAACAAGTTGACCTTGCCTGGTTATTCCTCAAAAAAAAGTATAGCTGGGCTAGCCATTTGCAGCTTGAAAAATATTAATATCTGGGCTGGATATCTGGCCTGGGCTAGATGGGCTACAGCCCGCCCAGTTAATACCCTGCTCTCCTCTAAAGAACAACGAAAACATCGCTCAATAAAAATTCTGCAGTGCTCACACCTCAAAAACACAAATACTGCTTGAGCTGTTTTGTCCCAGCTGTTGGTCGCTCCTCATGCAATTCTCTCATTTATTGACTACATAGGTTGACAATGGTGTGGGACCGTGAGGTTAGGAAACCAGAAGGAAGAAAAAAAATATAGTTGTACATAATAAGGAGGCACTTGCGTATGTATGGCTATGGCCCTAGTGGGTCCCTACTGTCATCCAGTCAAAATAAAGTCATCTCATGAATCCTCATGTTCGTTGACCATGTTGACAATGCTCGGCGCCATGGCGAGCGCAACAACTCGAAGGACTATAGAGAGGGCCTCGCGGGCCCCACGGATGGTCTGATACAACATCCGCTGCTCATTCAGGAAGCCAGGATCATCGGGCACCTATGAGCACCTTCGAGAGACTGAGACAACATGAAACGGTAAGGTCGCGCTTGGGAGCTCTGATTTATTTCAAACCTATATTAAGATACAAGTGTAATTTACTCGTCATCGGAAACAACGCGTAAAATATAGGTGTAATGAAACCGAGGGCCCGAGGTCTGTAAGTAAAACTGGTGGGTTACGCGTGTAATTTGAGAGACCAGTGTATATTTTACTAGTCGAAATCGACCAACCAAGCGCTTCACCCGAGACCATCTGCTTTTATTTACAAGCGTCAGTTTTACAAGCAGTTTGGGTTGGAAAACGACGATCCAATCACGGCCTAAGATGATGAGTTGGTCGGAAGATCATATGGTTTCACCTCTAACCTACCCGAGTTGTCGTATAGGCTATGAATGAAACATAAGAAAATGAACTTCTTAAGCACAGAAACAACAGAAGAGGATGATCTTCTTAACATGCAAATCACGGGCATTAGATCAACATGCAAAACAATATGAAGCATTATTCTTAGGAGGCACGGTGAACAGCTCGTGATGCCGCATGCCACGGCATTCCAAGCTCAACTTTGCAATCAAACTCACAAGGCCTGGCATTACATAGAAAACATTCAGATGAAACTCTTAAAATACCATACATAAGTCAACATTCATGTGACTATGCATCTCAGCATAGTGGATATTTACTTCTAAACTGAAGACAGGAAGAGGAAAAAACGATCGACATTGCTCACAGCAAAGGGCGTCCCACTCAAAAATATCAAATGCCTGTCTTCTGGCTAACATCAATGAGCAAAAATTGACAAGGTTTTCCAATTCCAATATATTAAACTAATGTCTTCTTGCTAACATCAATGATTAAACTTTGACAAGATTTTCCCATTCAAAATATGTAATGCCTATGATTGTGGAACGTGCAGGGTTTGTCATTAGTTTGTCATCTGATAGTCCACTGGCTCAAGGTGACGATGAATGATTAGAGAACCATTCGATGTATTGTGCATGATGAAGTATTATGGAGGACATGAACCAGCTGAACATTTTGTGCAGTTCCACTAAAATCAAGCTGAGCATCCCTGTTGATTTCGTATTTATATGCTGCCAGAAAACAAAGACACATCAGCACACACATGAATATTGGCCCCAGTGTCAACCCACCAATCGGTGGACTAACAAACTGAAAGTACGGTAAACAAATTACGATACCCAGATGCCCCATCATTGTTGCTTAGAGTGACATTGACAGACTTGGAGTCCTGTCCTAGCTTCTTGGTACTTGTTTGGGCACTTGTTTGCCCAGTGTTCCTCTGAACCACAAGAAAGCAACAATCTCTCCTTTTTTCTTTCTTCTTACCCTTCCTAATGGCCGATGCTAGCAGCTCCATTCAAACATATAGTCCGGTGGCTCAAGGTGATGATGAATGATTAGATAACCATTCGATGTATTGTGCATGATGAAGTATTATGGAGGACACAAACCATCTGAACATTTTGTGCAGTTCCACTAAAATCAAGCTGAGCATCCCTGTGGATTTCGTATTTATATGCTGCAAGAAAACAAAGACACATCAGCACACACATGAATATTGGCTCCAGTGTGAACCCATCAATCGGTGGACTAACAAACTAAAAGTACGGTAAACAGATTACCAAACCCAGATGCACCATCATTGTTGCTTAGAATGACATTGACAGATTTGGAGTCATGTCCTGGCTTCTTGTACTTGTTTGGGCACTTTTTGCGTAGTGCACTCCACGTGTTGTAGAGTTTCCTATGCTCTCTGCAGACTAGTCATATCACCAACGTCTACTAATACTCTGTAAAGCTTCTTGATCATGCCTTGTGTAATGTAGCGCAAACCGTGACTGCTTCTTTCTGCAAAGTGGTAAGACCAACTAGACCCACTAATGCAACAGTTTGCCTTAGACACATTGGCTCCTTTTGTGCAGTTCAACTAAAATCAAAGTCGGAATAAAACCGAGCTTTAATTTTGATATCCCTGTAAGCAACAATAGGTATAAGGGAAACACTTACTGAGAAATAACGGTTGATGACATGTACTCCCAGAAGAAAAACATCTACCGATCTACCTTATCTTAATGGGAAACAAAGTAGGAGAGTAGCAATTCTCAATCAGTGTGATTCATTCATATTAGCTGAGACATTATCCTAACAATTCCTTGTTTCAACATGTATAAAGAATGACAAAGCAGAAAAGTACCATTCCTAAAACAATGCGACTGATTCATTTTAACAGAGACATTATCTTAACAATGCATTGGTTAAACATGTAGAAATAACTACAAAGCAGGATATACCATTTGTAAAACACTGTAATTAATATATAATAATAGAGACATTATTTGAACAATACATTTCTTAAACATGTACTTCGGCCAATCCCTAACAGAAATGGTACTCCCGCCAATCCCTAACAAGGGTTGCAGTTTTGAACTAAGATTCAGTAGTTAATTCTGAGGAAAGTCGGTACTGACCTTTCAAGACCAAGATTTGAAACAACTCGTGAGGAAGACCTGAGAGAGATCTCAACACATATATGGAAATCCGGTCTCATTTTGTGCAGTTGCACCAAAATTAAGCGAAGCAAAATGTTGCAATAGCAACAAGTTGAATAGATATCCCTGTTTTAACAGAGGGAAAAAGGAAGCAATTACTGGCCAATAAAGGAGGATGAAACATGCAGCCACGAAAATGGTAATCCCACCAATCCCTAACAAGTGTTGTAGTTTTGAACTAAGATTCAGTAGTTCATTCTGAGAGTGGCATTGCTTAATTTTACTAGCGACATTAGATTAACAAAAAGCATAAACAATTCCAAGGGAGAGTGGGCGCAACAACAATACGTGCTTCCATCTACTTATAAATGGGGTGATGCAGAGTTTGTTGCAACAAAGCAACAAGCATCATGTATGGGTTGGTCCCATTTTTGTGGTCCCATTTTTGTTCAATTCAACATTTATTTAAAATAGTACCAATACAAGTAGAACAACATCTCAAAGCACACTGCACAATCATGTGGATGAAGTCCTGTACTGACCTTTCATGAGATGACAAAGATAAAATATGAATCTGCCAACACGAATAGGAAATCCAATCTTGTTTTGTGCAGTTGCACTGAAATCAAGCAAAGTCGTCGGTGTGACATTTAAGTTCGCTATAGCAACAAGTTGAATAGATATCCCTGTTTTAACAGAGGCAAAAAAGGAAACAATTACTGGCCAATAAAGGAGGATGAAAAATGCGGCCACAAAAAGAAGCATCTACCTTATCTTGATAGAAAACAAAGTATAGGACAGTAGCATTTCTAAAACAGTTGCATTGATTCATATTAACAGAGAAATTCTCTTAAAAGAGTTCAGTAGTTAATTCTGAGAGTGGCATTGCTTAATTTTACCAGCGACATTAGATTAAGAAAAATCATAAACAGTTCCAGGGAAGAGTGGGCGCAACAACACCATGTTCTTCCATATACTTATAAAGGGGGTAATGCAGAGTTTGTTGTGACAAAGAAACAAGCATCATGTCTGGATTGGTACCATTTTTGTTCACTACTTAATGGGAAAAGAGAGCAATACAATAGCTTCAATTCAACATTTATTTAAAACAATACCAATACAAGTAGCATAACATCTCAAAACACACTGCACGATCATGTGGACGAAGGCAAGTACCAACCTATCATGACACACACAAGATCACGTACGAATTTGCCAACATGAATAGGAAATCCAATCTTGTTTTGTGCAGTTGCACTGAAATCAAGCAAAGTCACCGGTGTGACGTTTAAGTTTGTTATAGCAACAAGTTGAATAGATATCCCTGTTTTAACAGAGGCAAAAAAGGAAATAATTACTGGACAATAAAGGAGGATGAAAAATGCGGCCACAAAAAGAAGCATCTACCTTATCTTGATGGAAAACAAAGTATAAGAGAGTAACATTTCTAAAACGGTTGCATTGATTCATATTAACAGAGAAATTCTCCTAAAAGAGTTCAGTAGTTAATTCTGAGAGTGGCATTGCTTAATTTTACCAGCGACATTAGATTAAGAAAAGCATAAACAGTTCCAGGGGAGAGTGGGTGCAACAACACCATGTTCTTTCATCTACTTATAAAGGGGGTGATGCAGAGTGTTGTAACAAAGCAACAAGCATCATGTCTGGGTTGGTACCATTTTTGTTCACTACTTAATAGGAAAAGAGAGCAATACAATAGCTTCAATTCAACATTTATTTAAAATAATACCAATAAAAGTAGCACATCATCTCAAAACACACTGCATGATCATGTGGATGAAGGCAAGTACCAACCTGTCATGACGCACACAAGATCACGTACGAATCTGCCAACATGAATAGGAAATCCAATCTTGTTTTGTGCTGTTGCACTGAAATCAAGCAAAGTCACCGGTGTGACGTTTAAGTTTGCTATAGCAACAAGTTGAATAGATATCCCTATTTTAACAGAGGCAAAAAGGAAACAATTACTGGCCAACAAAGGAGGATGTAAACAAACGGCGACAAAAAGAAGCATCTAACTTATCTTGATGGAAAACAAAGTTGGACAGTAGCATTTCTAAAACGGTTGCATTGATTCATATAACCGAGACATTCTCTTAAAAGAACATTTGGTAAGAATGTAATTTACTTTTAACGGTGGCATTGCTTCAATTTTCCAGCAGCATTCTTAGATTAACAACAACAAAATAGTTGTATGGGACATGGGATATGGGACATGCCAGCACCATGTGCGTCGACACGTATAAATGGGTGATGCAGACTATGTAGCCAAGCAGCGTATCTGCATTGGTCCCATATTTGTTCTATTTGAACCTTTTTCCTATGTGGGGGCAGCAAATCTAGTCCTACACAAACTACCCGACCCCCCAGTTTCTTTCCCTTTTCAAGAAAGAGATTGGTTCCTTACAGATGTGTGTACTGGGTTACCCCCCTTTTCCCTTTTCGACCAACAAAGCGGCTGGATAGCCAGTCTATACTACTTTCCCTCCCTCCTTTCCTCACTGATCCACGTCCTAGATTCATGCTCCACCCCACCACACCCTTCTTTTGTAACACCACGGATGTAACCTACCTTATTTGTATTCCAACTCTTGCCATTTCCGGCCTTAAGTTATGAGATTCATGGTTGGGCTTTGCCTTTGTCTTGTTTTATTCTTGTCATGCATTTTTTCCCATTTCATGATCTCTTGTTGCATCATGGCATCATCATGTGCATCTTCATGTTGTGAGCATTTGGCATTTGAGGCATGTTCTTTGGGATCCTAGCTTCATCTTTTTCCCCCTCATCACCTCCTCTCCTTCCCTTTCTTTTCTTTTCTTGCAAGTGCCATCTTGCCCTACTCCATAAATGTTCATCTGCTCCCTATAAATCTAGGTCCATGCCTTGAACCCCCCTGCCAAGTTTCACCTATTTTAGAATTGTTTTGGTTGGGTTGAAAAATGATTCAAGTTTGAATTATAATTCAAACTTGGAATATTTTTCTACCTTTAAAAATTACCAAAGAAATTTTATTAAATACTTCACAAATTCAGGATCATGAGGATAATTTTACATAACTCAAACTCCTCTCCATTTCCCCTGTGCTTTTCTTTTGTTTTTCTGTCTGAAGAAAATAGAAAAGAGGAAGCGCAGCAGAGCAGCAGCACCAACTGGGCCTTGGCCTCCTAGGCAGGCCAAGCTAGCCCCGCGCCAGTGAGCCCAGCGCGCCAGCCAGCCCGCTCGGACCCCCCTCTCTCTGCCTTTTCTCACCTGCGCGCACCCGCACCCCCGCTGGCCTCTCTCCACATGGCGAAGCCGGCCCCAGGAGACAGCATCTTGGGCTACACCCTCACCCACCTTTCTTCCTCCTCGGTCCCCCTTTGAGAGCGTGTACATGGCCACGGCTGAGAGCGTCGCCGCTCCAAACCCTCGATCCGCCCCCCTGTTATCCCCTCTCCATGTCCACTCGCCTTTAGGGTTTCCCCTCTTCCCTCTCTCCGCTACCGCCAGGTGAGAGAGCCCCCAGTTTTGCCGCGCCATCCACGTCCCGAGCGCATCCGAGCGCGCGAGCTCGTCGCCGTCGTGATCTTCGACCACCTCCACCCCGGCGATCGTGTTCGTCTTCCTCCCCGACGTGGACTACGTCCCCGCCGTCCACTACTTCCCCTCGGGGCACCAAGATGGAGCCGTCTCCTTTCTCTTCTTCACCGCGGCAACCGTAGGTGTTCGGTCGCCATCGTGCTCGTCTCCGTCCATCTCCCGGCCAACCGAGCACATGATCGTGCTCGTGGTAAGCCCCTGTGCAGTCCTGTGCCTTTCTCCCCCTCTTTTGCATGCCGTAGCTACTCCCGTGCCGTCTGCCCAAGTCGTCGCCGTCGGACCTTCTCTCCGGCGAGTGCTCCGTCCCCCGTTGCCCGTGTGCGTGTGTCTGTTGTGTTCTCCTCTCAGAATAGGCTCGATCGACGCCCGTAGATGCTCGCGTAGTTGTCCGCTTAGCCGCGTGCATCTGCGCCGTCGTCTCCTCTGTAGCTCATCGCCGGCCTTGACTCCATCGTTGCTCGGTGCACCTAGTAGCACTCGCAGGCGCGGGATCCTTCCGCGATTCTGTTGCGCCCTTCCGCCGCCTCGTCGGGCCACCGGAGCAACTCCGGCGAGGCCCCGCCGCGCTCGGTCGCCGTTGAGCCCCCTCCTCTGTTTTTCCCCTACTCCCGCGCGCTCGCGTCACCACCTTGTGGGTCCCAAGCCGGACCGACATGCCAGCCTCACACCTCGCCAGGCCCACCGGCCACCCGCACCATCTCGCACACGCTTTCTCTCTCATGACATGTGGGACCCACGGGCCCACATGTCATCTGCACAACCCTGTTTTTAAACACAATCGGGCAGCTTGGCATTTTGGGATCTTTCCGAGTCGGGCCTTTCCTTATCTGGTAAGTCCTGATCGGGACGTTTCCATTTTTAGGCATTTTCCTTCTCTATCTATTTCCTTTTTAGGCAGTATTCAACTTATTGCATTTGTGTCGATTTATCTACAACAACCCCAACATATTATATATGTTTTTGGGGTAAAAAATCCAATGAATCTAGTGGTGGCCTTAGTTTCTGCATTTGAGCAAGTTCATGAACCTGTCATTTTACATCATGTTGCTATTTTGTGTTTTATGTGTTTATTCATGCAAACTTCCTATGAGGTTGTTTAACGCATGGTTAGCTTCATTTTCATGTATACTTCATACTAGAACTTGTTCCATGCCATGACATGCCTGGTAGTGAGTTAATCAAGATTGTAAAGATACCATGTTGAATCTATTTTTGTCATGTCCTGGATTTTCACTAAGTCTGAATCTGGTCATGTTTTTGCTATGTTCACATGCTTGCAATTGTATTTTCTGATCCCTTTTGGCTCATGGTCACTAAGGGACTTTTGTTGTATGCTTTGAATAGCTTCATGCCATGCCTTACTTTGCCATGATATTTTCCTGTAGCATGTTGTTTTCATACTCTAAAGATTGCTTCCTGATGTTAAATTCCTGACTTGTTGATAATTTCACTAAGTCTGAAACATGTTATCTTTTGCACTTTTGCCATGCTTGTTTGAACCTATTAATGAGTGAATTAGCCATAGCTCAGTGTTCATCTTTTGTCAATCATCATGAGTGGATCCCTTCCATGTATTTTGTTGCTATGTTTGAGTGCATTAGCTTAATTATCTTGATGCATTTAGAGGGTCACTTGCTGATTATCGCAGACCGGTGCCATATTTGTTTTGCTTGCCATTTCCAAACCGTGCATCCGATTCCGGTGATCTTTATATCGATTTCGACCGAAATCACCTCCCCTTTCAAGTGGCACTCTTGGTTTCCAAGTTGAGGCCAGGTTCAATCATTCCTTTCCAAATCATGCCTATGCATCACATATCGCATCCCGCATATCATACCATGTTTGCATCATGTTGCTTGAGCATTGCACGTGGTTGATTATGTTCCTTTTTGTTTGTTGTTCTTGCTTGGGTAGAGCCAGGAGACGAGTACATGAACAAGGAGCCCGTTGAGTACACTTATGAGGATCAAGTCAACTCTAAGAACTTTGTAGGCAAGATGACCATACCCTCGAAATCACTTCTATGTTTGCTTGCTAGATGCTCGCTCTTTTGCTATGCCTATGCTACGATACCTAACACTTGCTTATCATGCCTCCCAAATTGCCATGTCAAACCTCTAACCCACCATGTCCTAGCAAACCTTTGTTTGGCTTTGTTACCGCTTTGCTCAGCCCCTCTTATAGCATTGCTTGTTGCAGGTGAAGTTTGGAGATCGTTCCTTGTTGGAACATGTTTATTTTTGGGATATCACCATATTATCTTGTTTATCTTAATGCACCTATATACTTGGTAAAGGGTGGAAGGCTCGGCCTTATTCCTGGTGTTTTGTTCCACTCTTGCCGCCCTAGTTTCCATCGTATCGGTGCTATGTTCCCAGATTTTGCGTTCCTTACATGGTTGAGTTATAATGGGAACCCCTTGATAGTTCATCTTGAATAAAACTCTTCCAGCAATGCCCAACATTGGTTTTTACCATTCGCCACCTAGCCTTTTCCCTTGGGTTTCGCGGACCCAAGGGTCATCTTTATTTTAACCCCCCCGGGCCAGTGCTTCTCTAAGTGTTGGTCCAACTGAGCGATGTCCGGGGCTACTAGGGGAAACTATGGGCTGGCCTACCCGACGTCTTGCTCATCTGGTGTGCCCTGAGAACGAGATATGTGCAGCTCCTATCGGGATTTGTCGGCACATCTGGGTGGTGTTGCTGGTTTAGTTTTACCATTGTCGAGATGTCTTGTAACCGGGATGCCGAGTCTGATCGGATTGTCTTGGGAGAAGGAATATCCTTCGTTGACCGTGAGAGCTTGTGATGGGCTAAGTTGGGACTCCCCTACAGGGATTTGAACTTTCGAAAGCCGTGCCCACGGTTATGGGCAGATGGGAATTTGTTAATGTCCGTTGTAGATAACCTGAAACTTAACTTAATTAAAATGCACCAACTGCGTGTGTAACCGTGATGGTCTCTTCTCGGCGGAGTTCGGGAAGTGAACACGGTGTTGGAGTAATGCTTGACGTAGGTTGTTCTAGGATCACTTCTTGATCATAGTTGTTCGACCGTGCTTTTGCCTTCTCTTCTCGCTCTCATTTGCGTATGTTTAGCCACCATACATGCTAGTCGCTTGTTGCAGCTCCACATCATACCTTACCTTACCTATAAGCTTAAATAGTCTTGATCGCAAGGGTGTGAGATTGCTGAGTCCCCATGACTCACAGATTACTTCCAAAACCAGATGCAGGGACCGATGATACCGCTCCAGGTGATTCAACTGAGCTCAAGTGGCTATTCGATGAGGACTCAGGACGATACTACGTGTCTTTCCCAGATGATCAGTAGTGGTGCCCAGTTGGGGCGAGCGGGGACTATGTTGCATTTGGGGTTTATCTTCATTTTGGTTCCGTAGTCGGACCTTGAGTGTCTTTGGATGAATGTAATGACTTATTTATGCATTGTGTGACATGGTGAGTGTAAGCCAACTATGTATCCTTTTCCCTTATTATATTACATGGGTTGTTGTGAAGATTACCTCACTTGCGACATTGCTTTCAATGTGGTTATGCCTCTAAGTCGTGCTTCGACACATGGGAGATATAGTCGCATTGAGGGCGTTACATCTTTCCTCTTTGAACCAAGACCTAGATTCGACTACAGAATCGAAAAAGATCCGTATGCAGCTAGAGCAATGACGGTTTCAAAGAAACTTATACCTTAGGGTCGTCGAGATGTGGCAAGGCGTGCGGTGGGAGGCCGGATCTGCCCACACCACATACGACAGGGATGAAGAAGGGGTCGGTGGCCCTCCCGCACAGGTGCTGGGTGAAAGAGAACAGTGCAGCCGGCAGTGGATTGCCTCCCTAGCCGAATGCGATAGAGTGAACGCTGCACCTCCTCCCCTTCCCGGTGCGACAGGATCCGGATGCCTCCTTCACCAGCAGTGAGGCGGAGAGAGAGACAGAGGCCACAACGAAGTCTTGTTTAGATCTGGTGAAGAGAGTGAGAGACTGTGAATACAACAAACCCTAGCAAATGAACGCTGAGCCTCCAGCGTGTATATATATATATATATATATATATATATATATATATATATGTAGTGGGGCGAGAGTGTGGAAAGTGCAAACCCTAGCGAACAAGCGCTAAGGGTCCAACTTATATAGTGTACTACATATATACTGTATTACAGACTGAGCTCCGATGCCTTAACTGCACCTGCCTTTGGCTGTATGACAGGTGGGACAGCCACATTTTGGGCCCACCTATCATACACCCAAAGGCAGCTGCACTAAGTCAATGAAGCCGCGTCCATCTAGTACTCGTGTATGCTACTAATATATAGCGGAGTGGTTATCTTATTCTCTCCTTAACAATCGTTTTAAATTGTGTAAGTACGAAACAAAACTCTTTATTTAATGTACCAGTGAAGAAAACTACTACTCCTACTTCCAATGAACTAACGATCCCATGTCCTAGTCGCACTTCCTGTCCTTCACGTGTGGTACACTACTCTCCCTTAAGTGAACAACCACACATGTGCCAAATTACCGGAAACGTGTGAGAGTGTGTACGAATAAATAGTTTTAATTTCAATTATTGAAAGGGCCTGAGAGTATGTATAGTTTGCCCTCTCCCACTAATTATGGTTTGTTGTGTTCGGCCTAAACTTGGTCAAACTTTACAAAGTTTGAGTTGAGTCAAATCTAATGTGCGTAAATAAAAATGGAGGGCTACTACGTTGTCGGTGTCAAAACTGGCGGATCTCGGGTAGGGGGTCCCGAACTGTGCGTCTAGGCTGGATGGTAACAAGAGGCAAGGGACACGAAGTTTTACCCAGGTTCGGGCCTTCTCGATGGAGGTAAAACCCTACATCCTGCTTGATTAATATTGATGATATGGGTAGTACAAGATTAGATCTACCACGAGATCAGAGAGGCTAAACCCTAGAAGCTAGCCTATGGTATGATTGTTGATGTGTATGTTGTCCTACGGACTAAAACCCTCCGGTTTATATAGACACCGGAGAGGGTTACGGTTACATAGAGTCGGTTACAATGGTAGGAGATCTGAACATCCGTATCTCCAAGCTTGCCTTCCACGCCAAGGAAAGTCCCTTCCGGACACGGGACGGAGTCTTCAATCTTGTATCTTCATAGTCCAGGAGTCCGGTTGAAGGTATAGTTCGGCTATCCGAACAACCCCTAATCCAGGACTCCGACAGTAGCCCCTGAACCAGGCTTCAATGACGACGAGTCCGGCGCATAGATTGTCTTCGGCATTGCAAGGCGGGTTCCTCCTCCAAGTACTTCATAGAAGATTTTGAACACAAAGATAGTGTCCGGCTCTGCAAAATAAGTTTCCACATATTGCCATAGAGAGAATAATATTTACACAAATCTAATCTACTGACGTACTCCGTAGTGTGACATCACACCACGGCCAAGCTCTTATTCGAACCGTTTTACTGTCCCATCTTAGCGCGTCTTGTTAAAGCAGAGTTCGTGTCCCCTTATTCCGGGATTCTCATCAATACGTGCGTGGGTAACCCAACCGCGACATTGATTACGGCGCTTGGAGATAAGCAAGTTTTACGAGGCTGGTGGGGACACGTAGTTGCGTCCACCCATATAAGGGGATAAGGATCCACCTTTTCACCCACGCCTTCTTCCTCCTTTGCCTATCCATTCTTGTGCACTCGAGCTCCAGCGCCCAAGTCCGCACTACCACCTCAACCTTCTCTAGTCATGTCCGGAGCGGGAGGCAAGTGGAAGGTCTCCTCCGTCACGGAGGGACACATCAAAAAGCTGAGGAAGGCCGGATATCTGGCTAGCGACATCGCGCACCGGCTTCCTGAAAAGGGGCAGCTCATCCCCACTCCTAGGCCCCATGAGAGGGTGGTATTCCTCCCCCATTTCCTCCGCGGACTGGGCTTCCCTCGGCATCCATTTGTCCGGGGGCTCATGTTCTACTACGGCCTAGATTTCCACGATCTGGCCCCGAACTTCGTCCTCAACATCTCGGCGCTCATCGTCGTGTGCGAGGCGTTCCTCCGCACCCGCCCCCATTTCCGCCTATGGCTTAAGACTTTCAACATCAAGCCAAAGGTGGTGCGCGGCAGCCAGGTGGAGTGCGGCGGTGCCATGGTTGGCAAGGTGGCCAACGTCCTGTGGCTCGAGGGCTCCTTTGTGGAGACCCTGAAGGGGTGGCAATCATGGTGGTTTTACGTCACCGAGCCACGCGACGCCGAATGGATCGCACCCCCTGAGTTTTGATCCAGCCCCCCTACGCGGCTCACCTCCTGAAGGAGACAGGCCTGTCTTGGGGTAAAAAAGGAGAGTTGACCGGACTCCAAACATGCATCCAAACCCTGGTGGACAAGAAGCTCAAGCTTGTCAACATAGTCCAGGTTATGCTCATCCGCCTGATCCTCCCGTGTCAACGACGGGCCTTCAATCTATGGGAGTTCGACCCAGCGCATCATCAAACTCTAAACAGGCTCTTCGACACGACGTACGAAGATGCCTGGAGGATGCTTTTCAAGGGCGCCGAGGCTCCTGCATCCACTACCGAGGATCGCGGATTCAGCGCGCAACGTCACACGCTCGCGGTAAGCTGTTTTTTCCTTTTACAAGGTATCCGTTTTCCATAGTTTGACTCTATGTGGGATCTAAGCTCCCTTTCCTCTGACAGGATTGGCAGGTGACGTCCGGACAGATCAACTGTCCAGCCCCTTTGCCCGAAGGCCCAGCGGACGCTCGCTTGGCGAGGCTGCTGGTTCCGGCACCTTATGTGGTACCGGAGAAGAAGGCCACGAAAAGGGCCACGGGGACTCGAAAGAGCGCCCGGCGCCAGGAGGTGTCCGATTCATCATCCGACGGTCCCGAAGCGCCTTCCTCTCGCGAAGACGAGGAGCAAGAAGAAGAAACCTCTCCCCCTCCAGCGGGAGGAGAGAAGAAAAGGAAGGCCGCCCTCTCTGAGGAGGCTGGAGGGTCCAAGAAGGGGAAAACCCTTCCTCCGGACTACTCCGCCGATGCCGATGACGGCGGAGATGAGTGGCAGCCCAGGGCCAAGCCCCTGGCAAAATCGTAAGTATCCGGATACCGGAGTAATTCATAGTATTCGTTTATTGCACAGCTTTCCCTTATGTCGAATTTGCTTATGTAGCCCACCCAAAGACCGGCTCGACGCGTCGTCGAGCGGCTCACTGGACTCGTCGGATGTGAACTCGCTTCCGATGGCTTCCTCCCCCCGCCCTACGGACGACACCGAGGTGTTGTCCCAACAGGTTCCAAGCAGGGAGGAGGTTGTGCCGGAGGCGCCGCAAGGTGACCTCCCGGACTCCAGGAGTAAGGGGGATGAACCCCCCAGGGCTCCAAGTCCGGCTCTAGGCCGAACACCACTCCGGAACCTTCAAATGTTCCAGCGTTCGGCGGGGGGCCTCCTTCCAAGAAGAGCAAGTCCACTGTGCCGGCGGCCTCTGTCCAGCCGGAGGCGCCGGACAATATGCTGGAGGCGCTCCAAGGCGCCTCCATCGACAAGGAGCACCGCGCTATTATGAGTGCGGTGGTCTAGAAGGTTCAGTATTCAAAAAACGGACTGACTGAAGCTTGTACTAGCCTTTTGACAGGCTTCGAGGTAAGTAAAGAAAGTGTAAATAATAGTACCGCATAGATAGTAGCCCCTGATGCTCTATTTGGCGTTCGGGAAGAAAAGACGAATAGAGGGTCAAACAGAATTCGCAGGAGTCTAACAAAAATGAGTCAATATGCATGTGCAGGCTACCCTGCTTGCGTCCGCCGCACTGACTGTGGAAGTGGACACGCTAAAGCAGGACCTTGAAAGGTCCGAGCAAGAGCTCGAGCGTGCCAAGAAGCAGCTCGAGGACAATGAAGGTAAGAAATACCTTGGTTCAATATGTATATATAAAAAAGGTGCAATTGCAAGAAATGATAGGATTAACATGGCTATTGTAGGGGCCACATCTGAGGTGGCGACCCTTAAGCAAGCGCTACTCGAGGCCGAGAAGAGTGCGGCCGTGGAGCGCACCAAGCGGGAGAGGTATGAGGCCGAGGTTGGCAAGGTGCGGCAAGAGCTCCAGGTTCTCATGAAGAAACATGAGAGTTTGGAGCTTGACTCGAAGACGCGAGCATCCGAGATCGCGGCGGCTATTGAAAATGCCAAGTCTGCCAAGACCGAATCCCAGAAGACCCTCTAGGAGTTGGATGAGGTGAAGAAGATAGCGGCGGGTAAGGAATTCTTTATGCAAAGTAAACACGTAAACGTGAGTTACTTGATACTTACCCGAATCCGGAGCTCTCCAAGGGCATTTGCAGATCTTCCCCGGAGTGTATCCGATGCCGCCGCATTCTATCGAGCCGAGGAGGGAAGCTCGACGGAGAAGGTGTTCTGGTCTCAGTATGCTGAGGCCGGACACCCCGTGCCCCTGAGCGACCAGCTGAAGCAACTGGTCGAGCTCCACAAGGCGGCCGAACAGGCCATGAAGGGCCTCCTAGTTCGGTTGTGGCCTAGAGAGGCTCTGCCTAGGAGCTATTTCGGGCTGGTGTGGCGGCTGGTGGAGGCCTGTCCAAGGCTCGAAGTCATCAAGCGCTCCGTCTGTATTGAAGGTGCCCGTAGGGCCTTTGCCCATGCTAAGGTGCACTGGGGCAGGCTGGATGCGGAGAAGCTTGTGAAGGACGGGCCACCAGCGGGGAAAGAGCATCACAAGCCCGAAAATTACTATAACGATGTTCTGAAGGGTGCCCGCCTTGTGGCGGATGAATGTACTAGGAATGTAATTTTTGAGTAAAACTTGCTCGTGTTTGTCCTGTGCGCTGAAAACTTGTTCATATGCGCTGAGCAATGCTGCTTGAATTTAAAATATTACCTTATGTGCGGCTGTTTATCAATACTGAGAGATGGCGAGTTGTCGGCTTCTGCCCCCTTGCCGCTAGTGCTGGGGTGTTCGGGGATAAACCTGGGCGCTCTTTTTTCCATATTTGGGTCCTTCGAGGGAGGCGCTCATCCCAACGAACGAGGCAATCGAACTATAATGCGTGAACACTCACACTTAGCCATATAATTCTATAATTTTAAATTTCGGCGAAGCCCCTAGTATTCGGAAGACCGAGTTCGGGGCGCTATCCACGCCTTGGCCGGACAGAGCCGACTCCTCGCCCTAAGCGGCATAAGTCTTTAGGGACTCGAGAAAACCTCTCGAACAGCGACCAGCTCTCGCTTCATCATGATAGTCAGATTTAGCTTTCTCCACTGAGGTGCTCGGCCCAGCTCAACTGGGGCACAATCGCAGTCGTTCTCCTAGTGCTACCTTAGCCGATATAGCAGAACGTAAGGCACCAAAACAGAGGAGCCGGGCAAACCCAACTATTGACCCAAGACATGATTCGGAGCCGATGCATATAGTGCTATAAGTTCGGGGTGCCGCACTTGTGAAAGTGTTCGGACTTCTCACACCATATTGAGGCGTGCTAAAAGCCCCTGACGTAATTTGGCCGTACCAAGTTGTACGGGTGCAACATGTCGTTAAGGAACATTTATTTATAAAAAGATAATGCAAAAAATAGACAAAAGCTATGCATTGTTTATTAAAAATAGCTGCGATCAAAGCGGAACGATACAAGTAATGCGATAAATGAAAAGTTGGACTATTTAACATGTCTGCTCCAGGGGCAAGCTACGGAATAGTATGCGAAACAGGTATACTGCTCGTGATAGAGACCACCTGGGATTTCCGTAATGCGGCATGGCTTGTCTGCTTCCCTAGTCCTTGCATTGTTTGTGCAGCAATTGAACTGCCGAACAGGCCTTCCGAAGAGTAGAGTCCTGGAAGTAAGAGAAAAGTAAAAAATCGGGAGCCCCTGATGCGGTTTAAGCCGTTTTTTGGGCGTGCCGTGATGGTGCCTGTCGGTGTCAAAACCGGCGGATCTCGGGTAGGGGTCCCGAACTGTGCATCTAGGCTAGATGGTAACAGGAGGCAAGGGACACGAAGTTTTACCCAGGTTCGGGCCCTCTCGATGGAGGTAAAACCCTACGTCTTGCTTGATTAATATTGATGATATGGGTAGTACAAGAGTAGATCTACCATGAGATCAGAGAGGCTAAACCCTAGAAGCTAGCCTATGGTATGATTGTTGATGTGTATGTTGTCCTACGGACTAAAACCCTCCGGTTTATATAGACACCGGAGAGGGTTAGGGTTACATAGAGTCAGTTACAATGGTAGGAGATCTGAACATCCGTATCGCCAAGATTGCATTCCACGCCAAGGAAAGTCCCTTCCGGACACAGGACAGAGTCTTCAATCTTGTATCTTCATAGTCCAGGAGTCCGGCTGAAGGTATAGTTCGGCTATCCGAACACCCCCTAATCCAGGACTCCCTCAGTAGCCCCTGAACCAGGCTTCAATGATGACGAGTCCAGCGCGCAGATTGTCTTCGGCATTGCAAGGCGGGTTCCTCCTCCAAGTACTTCATAGAAGATTTTGAACACAAAGATAGTGTCCGGCTCTGCAAAATAAGTTTCCACATATTGCCATAGAGAGAATAATATCTACACAAATCTAATCTGCTGACGTACTCCATAGTGTGAAATCACACCATCTTAGCGCGTTATGCGAGGCAGTTTCCTTGGCACATCTTATTAAAGCAGAGATCGTGTCCCCTTATTCCAGGATTCTCATCAATACGGGCGTGGGTAACCCAACCGCGACATTGATTATGGCGCTTGGAGATAAGCGAGTTTTACGAGGCTGGTGGGGACACGTAGTTGCGTCCACCCATATAAGGGGATAAGGATCCGCCTTTTCACCCACGCCTTGTTCCTCCTTTGCCTATCCATTCTTGCGCACTCGAGCTCCAACGCCCAAGTCCGCAATACCACCTCAACCTTCTCCAGTCATGTTCGAAGCGGGAGGCAAGTGGATGGTCTCCTCCGTAACGGAGGGACACGTCAAAAAGCTGAGGAAGGCCGGATATCTGGCTAGCGACACCGCGCACCGGCTTCCTGAAAAGGGGCAGCTCATCCCCACTTGTCGGAGTAAATAGCCATGGGTAGCCTAGCCGGCCTCCCCTGGCACTTCTGCAAAAGTTATGAGCCCGCCCGACTCTCAAGAATCCAAGACACGGGGCCGCCTTCCCCTAGCTGGCCGCGACCCTGGCCGGTTTTCGGAAGGCGGTCCGACTTTAGCCCTCATGAGGAGGCCGACTCCAAGAAGCCGGCTATGAGAAGGCCGACTCCAAGAAGCCGGCTCCCCGTAAAGCAGTCAAGACCGTACCCACAAAGTTTGCACCCACCTAACGGCAGTGCGACGGGGCGTGGCTATAGCAAAGCCTGCCACCCCGAATCCCGGAGCACGCTTGGCACAGTGCGCCATACGGGGTAGGCGTGACCCGTCCGGCGCAGCACTGTTGCCATGCTGGCTCTGGCGTCACCCGCGACGGGCCGCCAGCCTGGCCCATCGACGGCGGGCCCCTTCGAGCCGAGAGACGCCCGAAGGCGGCCACGCCTCCAACTAGTCGGCCCAAGACAGAGCCGGCTCCCCGCAGCCGGCTTGCCGCCTCCCTCGAAGAAGACACCCCATTAAGGAGACAAGACACAGTAAGGCTACAGCGATCGCCTGACGGGCGACAGTACTGTAGCCTCGCTTACCACGACGACGCTCACGTCAACAAGATGAATCCACAGTATCCAGGCGCCGTCCAGGCCCCGGATAGTGGGGCCTGGCTGTCGACCAAGGGGCCGGCGGCCGGCGGGACCCACCAGTCGGCGGGCCCCAGCAGCCGGCGCAGAAGCCGGCGAGCACAGTCACAGACGGCTGGGCCCCCGCGCCCAGCCGGATTACCATTGTACCCCCGGGGGGTAGGCCTATATAAACCCCCCGGAGCACCCATGCAAAGGGTTGGACCCCCTGCTAGTTCTAGACACCGCATAAGGAGAAGAAGCACGCTAGTCGTGCCCTTTCTTCCTTCTCCCCCAAAACAGCTCTAGGAGCATTGTGTAGCTACTTGATTCATCGAGTGAGCATGCGGAGACCCCGTAGAGCAGCAGTAGGGGTGTTATCTCCTCGGAGAGCCCCGAAGCTGGGTAAGATCCGCCAGCGTGCATGTCTTTGCCTCATCCCGCTTCCAGGCACCGGCGATGTCTTACTGGTTCCCACAAAGATAAGCCACCCGTTGGCATATGTCGCACCCACCACCCGACATTTGGCGCCCACCGTGGGGCCAGGCGCACCGTCGTCCGGAGACCTGTTCTGGACGGGAACCTTATTCCTCCCCCGCGAGCGTAGCCGGCCCGGCACGCCCGATGGCGCTTGCCACGACGCGCTGCAAGGCGTCACCAGCATCTGTGCGGCAAGCGGCCTCGCCGATCTCCTTGACAAAACTCTCATATCCGACGAGCTCGCCTCCGATTCGGGCGCCGACCACCTCGCCAACCTTCTCGGCCAGCTCCACGTCTCCAGCGAGCCCGCTGCGGACCTGGAGTCGGTTGGCTCCACCGACCCGATGCCCACCGACTCCGGCACGGCCTCCTACGACACCTTCCCCACCAACGTCGCGATCTACAACGACCCGCTTCCTCGAGCTGACGGCTGCGATGCTGTCACCGCCGAAGTGATGGTTGTCGGCCACGGTGGCCTGACCGACGAGAGCGCCCGCAATGCCTCGCGCGCGGCGGCCCACAACTTGTCCGTTCCCCTCCCGGCTGATGCCGGCGACGAAGCACTAGAAGCACGCCGCCTCGCCCTCCTCGAAGAGGGCCGGAGGCTGGCCTCCGTAAGACGCCTCACTGAGGCCTACCAGCACGAAGCTAACCGCGCCGCCTTCGGCACGCCGGCCTCGGGCGGGCCAGGCCGGGCCGGCCTTGTCAGGCAACGCGACGCCATCATCGCCGACACGCTGGGAGTAGACCGCCCGGTCTATGCCACGCCGCTCGAGAACTTGCGTGCCGCCCAGGCGGCCGTAGACGAGTTGGACAGCTTGGAGGCCGAAGATCTCCCCCACATGACCCGGTGCATCCAGCAACTGATCGATGCAGCCGCGCAGCGGCACGAAGCAGACGCCCGCGCGGGAAGCCCTCTCGGCGCGACGTCCCGGACGCCGACTACGAGCGATACCCGCGCGCGACGCGAGAAGGAGCCGGCTACCAGCCGTAGCCGGACCCGGATCTCCATCGAGCGAGACGCGGACGGTCATCCTCGAGCCATGGAATGGCGGGGCGACCCGCCTCCGCCTCCGCCCCGTGGAGAGAGATATCCCGCCTCGCCGCTAGTGGCGCACCCGACTCTCAGCGGCCGGCTAGGCCGCCGTGAAGGAATCGGCGAGAATGACGCTCGCCATCGGATCGACCACCTGGCGCGATCCCTGGCATTGGAAGAAGAAGACGATGTCGGCCCGCCTTGTTTCGGCCCCTGCATCCGCGACGAGCCCTTTCCCAAAGGGTTCTCGCTCCCAAGAGACACGCCCAAGTACAACGGCTCCATGAAGCCGGAAGATTGGTTGATCGACTACTCCATGGCGGTTAGCATAGCCAACGGCAACCGGCACGTTGCCGTGAAGTACGTGCCCCTCATGTGGCAAGGCATGGCGCGGACCTGGCTCAACAACCTCAAGCTGCGCAGCATCAACAGCTGGCTGGATTTCACAGAAGCCTTCATCCGCAACTTCACCAGCACCTACAAGCGGGCTCCCAAGCCCAGACAGCTCTCCTTGTGCATACAAGGCCCCGCCGATTCCACTCGCGATTACCTCACGCGTTGGGCCGAGCTCCGCAACTCCTGTGAGGGGGTGCACGAGGTGCAAGCCATAGAATACTTCACAGCCGGATGCCGAGAAGGCACCCTCCTCAAGCACAAGCTCCTCTGCGACAAGCCGGCTACCCTCGACGAACTTCTGGACATAGCGGACAAATATGCCACCGCCGACTCCTCGATGAAGACCGAGCTTCGGGTAGACGCGTCCGGAAAGGTACTCAACCCGGCGCCCAAGACGCCGGCTGGGGATTCCGGCCGACACCCCAACTCGAATGACCACAAGCGCAAGGGCCCCGCGCCGCCTCCCGCCAGTCGGCAGGTGGCCACAGTCGAAGATGCGTCGCCTGAAGAACGACCGGCGCCCAAGAAACCCAAGGGAGGTAGGCCGGCTTGGCAGCCGGCTTTCTCCTACGAGCAAACTCTCGACGCCCCATGCAAGTTCCACAGCGGCGTGAAGCCGTCCAACCACACGACCCGGAAGTGCAATTGGCTCACCCGAATCTCTAAAGGCGAGGGTCTCCTGCCGCCTCCGCCTGCCGGCCCGCCACCTGCCGGCCCTGCCGCCTCCGGCCGCTCGGCCCGCAGTCAGAGCCGTGCCTGACGAGTTCCCTGACGAGCAAGCCGCCTACATCGTCTTTACCAGCCAGCCCGAAGACCGGCGCAGCAAACGCCGAGAGCACCAGGAAGTCAGCCTGGTCGCTGCCAACCCCGCCGGACACATGCATTGGTCAGAAAAGCCCATCAGCTGGAGCCGAGCCGACCATCCGGAGGTGATGCCGTCTCCCGGCTCTTATGCTTTGGTCCTGGAAGCCACCCTTGCAACGGACAGACGCGCAGCCCGCTTCTCCCATGTGTTGATAGACGGCGGGAGCAGCATCAACATCCTGTACCGTGACACCCTGGAAAAGCTAAATGTCTAGACGAAGCAGCTCATGCCTAGCCGGACAGTGTTCCACGGCATCGTACCCGGCCTGTCCTGCTCCCCCATTGGCAAAATCAAGATTGATGTACTTTTTGGGGACAAGGAGCATTTCCGCCGGGAAGCGATCTGGTTTGAAGTGGTGGACCTGGAGAGCCCTTACCATGCATTACTGGGCCGACCTGCCTTGGCCAAATTCATGGCGGTTCCCCACTATGCATATCTCAAGATGAAGATACCAAGCACCAAAGGCGTCATCACCATAGCCGGTGACTACAAGAAGTCCTCCGAGTGCGCAGCGGCCAGCAGCCGGCTGGCCGAGTCCCTTGTGATTGCCGAAGAGAAGAAGATGCTGGACCGAGTCGTGGCCATAGCCGGCAAGCAGTCGGCCGTGTCCCCCGACCCCAAGGAGCATGATCCTCAAGGATCTTTCCAGCCGGCCAAGGAGACGAAGAAGATATCTCTTGACCCCGAGCATCCAGAGAGGTTTGCTGTCATCGGGGCAAACCTGAACAGCAAATAGGAAGGCGAGCTCGCCGATTTCCTCCGTGAGAATCGGGACATCTTTGCGTGGTCCCCCAAGGACATGCCGGGTGTTCCGAGGAAATTCACCGAGCACAAACTACATGTTCGAGAAGACGCAAAGCCAGTCAGACAACCCCTTCGCCGATTGTCGGAGGAGAAGCGCAGGATTGTAGGGGAGGAGATAGCCCGGCTCTTGGCGGCCGGCTTCATCATGGAAGTTTTCTTTCCAGAGTGGCTCGCCAACCCGGTCCTTGTGCTAAAGAAGAACAACAAGTGGTGCATGTGTATAGACTACACGAGCCTCAACAAGGCCTGCCCCAAAGATCCTTTTGCCCTGCCAAGGATTGACTAAGTGATAGACTCCACGGCCGGATGCGAGCTGTTGAGTTTTTTGGATGCTTACTCCGGATACCATCAGATAAAGGTAGACCTGGACGACCGCCTGAAGACCGCCTTCATCACGCCATTTGGAGCCTTCTGCTACCTGACTATGACATTCGGCTTGAGAAATGCCGGTGCCACTTTTCAGCGTTGCATGCAGAAGTGCCTCCTCAAGCAACTCGGCAGAAACGCTCACGTATACGTGGACGACATCGTGGTCAAGACGGAGAAGCGTGGCACTTTGCTGGGAGACCTCAAGGAAACGTTTGAGAACTTACGCCGGTTCCAAATCAAGCTCAACCCTGAGAAATGTGTGTTCGGAGTGCCGGCCGGCCAGCTCCTAGGCTTTCTGGTCTCCGAACGCGGCATCGAATGCAACCCGGTGAAGATCAAGGCCATCGAGAGAATGGCGATCCCCACCAAGCTTCGAGACATTCAGAAGTTCACCGGGTGCTTGGCCTCCTTGAACCGCTTCATCAGCCGGCTCGGAGAGAAAGCTCTCCCCCTCTACAGCCTCATGAAGAAGAGCACTCACTTCGAGTGGAATGACCAGGCCGACCAAGCTTTTCACGAGCTGAAGAAGATGCTGGCCACGCCGCCTGTCCTCGCGGCGCCGACTGAGAAAGAGCCCATGCTCCTCTACATCGCTGCAACCAGCCGGGTGGTCAGCACCGTCATCATAGTCCAGCGCCCAGAAGAAGGCCGAGCCCAGCCGGTCTAGAGGTCGGTGTACTATTTGAGCGAGGTGCTGTCCGCCTCAAAGCAGAACTACCCGCACTACCAGAAGATGTGTTACGGCGTGTACTTCACCGCCAAGAAGCTGAAGCCCTACTTTCAAGAGCATCCCGTCACGGTCGTATGCACTGCCCCGCTAGCCGAGATCATAGGCAGCCGAGACGCATTCGGCCGGGTGGCGAAATGGGCCATCGAGCTGGCCCCCTACACGATCTTCTACCAGCCCCGCACTGCCATCAAGTCCTAAGCACTGGCCGACTTCCTCGTCGACTGGGCCGAGACCCAATACCTGCCGCCGACTCCCGACTCCACCCATTGGCGCATGCACTTCGATGGGTCCAAGATGCGCACCGGCTTGGGAGCCGGCGTCGTCCTTACCTCTCCAAAAGGCGACCAGCTCAGATACACGCTACAGATCCACTTTGTCGCCTCCAACAACGTGGCCGAGTACGAGGCGCTCATACACAGGCTTCGGCTTGCCAAAGAACTTGGCATTCGCCGGATCCTATGTTATGGCGACTCGGACCTGGTAGTCCAGCAATCATCCGGCGACTAGGACGCCAAGGACGTGAATATGGCGAGCTACCGCTTCCTGGTCCAACAACTCAGCGGATACTTTGAAGGATGCGAGTTCCTCCATGTACCACGAGCCGACAACGAGCCAGCCGATGCCCTGGCTCGAATAGGCTCCACTCGGCAAGCAATTCCAACCGGCGTCGCTCTACAACACCTCCTCAAGCCGTCCATCAAGCCGTCTCCAGAGTCCGATTCCATCTTCGTGCCGCCTGACCCCGATGCGGCCGGGTCCGGCTCGAAGAACTGAGTAGGCGACCCCAAGACCCCCGTAGCCGGCCCAGTGACTTCAGCAGCCGGCTCGGGGACTTCGGCGGCCGGCTCGGGGACTCCAGCAACCGGCCCGGGGACTTCGGCAACCGGCCTGGGGACTTCGGCAGCCGGCTCGGGGACTGCGGTAGCCGGCCCGGGGACCGCACCAACACTACAGCCGGCGGCCGACTCCAACACCTCACCGCCCAGCCCGCCCACCCTGGTAGCAGTAGCCGCATTGGCGGTAGGACAAGTCGCGGCTCCATCATGGGCTCAGTCCATCCTCAACTTCCTAGTAAACCAAGACCTGCCGGCTGACGAAACAGAAGCAAGACAAGTCCAACGTCGAGCCGGAGCATACACAATCGTCAACAGAGAACTACTCAAGCGCAGTGTCACTGGAATCCTCCAATGGTGCGTAGAGCAAGAGAAGGGCATTGCAATCCTCACAGACATTCACCAAGGTGAATGCGGCCACCATGCGGCCTCAAGATCACTTGTCGCCAAAGCCTTCCGCCATGGTTTCTTTTGGCCGACTGCTTTGGATGACGCCAAAGAATTAGTCAAACATTGCAAGGGATGCCAACTCTTCAGCTCCAAGCAACACGTGCCGGCTTCGGCACTCAAGACCATTCCCCTCACTTGGCCCTTTGCCGTTTGGGGACTGGACATGGTGGGCCCATTCAAGACGGCGCGCGGCGGCATGACGCATTTGCTCGTCGCTGTGGACAAATTCACCAAGTGGGTTGAGGCAAAGCCGATCAAGAAGCTGAATGGGCCGACTGCCGTGACGTTCATCGCAGACATAACAACTCGGTACGGTGTGCCGCACAGCATCATCACCGACAATGGCACGAATTTTGCCAAAGGAGCCTTGGCACGTTTCTGCGCAGCCCAAGGTATCCGGCTGGACTTAGCATCCGTTGCCCACCCGCAGTCCAACGGCCAGGTCGAGCGAGCCAACGGCCTCATCCTCTCCAGCATCAAGCCTCGACTGGTCGTACCTCTGGAGCACTCGGTCGGCTGTTGGCTCGATGAGCTGCCGGCTGTCCTCTGGAGTCTGCGCACTACACCAAACAAGTCAACCGGCTTCACCCCTTTCTTCCTTGTGTATGGTGCCGAGGCGGTCATCCCGACTGACATCAAGTTCGACTCACCTCGAGTAACCATGTACACGGAAGCGGAGGCCAAGGAAGCATGAGAAGACGGCGTCGACCTGCTGGAAGAAAGCCGGCTGTTAGCCCTCAGCCAGTCTGCCATCTACCAGCAGGGTTTGCGCCGCTACCACAGCCGGAAAGTCAGGCCAAGATCTTTCCAAGAGGGCGATCTTGTGCTCCGGCTGATCCAGCGAACAGCCGGCCAGCACAAGCTCTCAGCCCCTTGGGAAGGCCCCTTCGTCATCAGCAGAGCTCTAGGCAACGACTCCTACTACCTGATCGATGCACAGAAGCCAAAGGCGCGCAAGAGAGACGACTCCGGCAAGGAGTCGGAACGACCATGGAACGCCAACCTCCTCCGAAGATTTTACAGTTGAAATGCAGTATGCACCACGCTAACTTTTGTATTAAGTACAAGACCATAGGCTCCCCAAGGAGGGCTCGGGGACTGCCATCTCTTATTTATGAATGAAAAGTATCACGGTCATGACCTTGTCGTATCATTTACTTATTATGTCCGGCACCGAGTTCGACTAGTCGGCTCGGGGACTGGCCGACTGGAGTTATGTTAGAAGTCCTACCCACAGTCAGACAAGTAGTGTGCCGGCTCTCAAGCCTTCTCTTGCCAAAAGTCGCAGTCCGAAGAACTGGCTGTCCGGCTGGCAAGAGTTAAAGGTAGAAACAGGCGCCACACGAAAAACGACTAGGGACTAACGGACTAATATAACAAAAGCTGGTTTTTCTCACATTGCCGACTGGCTACCAGAGTAGCCAACCGGCCGGTTTCCATTCACTTCACTTTAATCCAAGAAAGCTCAAGTACTTGCCTCGCCAAAGAGGGAAGGCGGCAAAGGAAAAAGCCTAAGGATAAAAAAGCATACGTGAATGGAAACCAAACATGCACATAATAATATTTACATGAAAAGACCGCCAAGAGGCCAGCATTCAACATAGTTTGGATACACCGCCAGTGGGTGGAACTGCGAAAACTTAACAAAAATTGTTCAAAGACAACAAGGCAGGAAAGATAAAGACGGCAGGTCAAGCTGGCGGAGCGGCCGACGAGCCAGACTGGTTGGCGGAGACGGTCGGGCCGACTGAAGGAACGGCCGGCTGACAAACTTCGGCTTGGTCGCCGCCTCCCGCAGAGGGTGCGCTTCCAGGCGCCTCGTTGCTGGAGGCACGGTCGGCCTGAGGTCGGCTGGTTGTTCCACCAGCCGGATCGACGTTTTCGCCGTCCTCATCTTCATCTTCTTCGCCCTCGTCGCTGGAGGCAATCTCCTCCGCCGAGTCCTCGCCCACCGCCGGGTCCAGCCCGAACCAGTCCTCCGGCTGAACAACACCGTCATCATCGATTTCGGGTGCGATAACACTGATGTCGGTGCACTCGGCGATCGTCGAAGCTCGCTGGGCGATAGCCGGCCTCACCTCCTCTAGCTCCGCGTCGGCCTCCATCCGCCAAGTGCGCAGCTGGTCCAGGCTCAGCCCTGGGTACCAAGCCCGAACGAATTCCAACGCCCTCCCGGCTCCATGGCGGGCCGCTAATGCTTTCCAAGCCTCGAAGCGACCAACTGCGACTTCCAGCCAGTCGGCAGTTCGGCTTGGGGTGCGGGGGATCGTCTCGCCGGGCCAGAGGGCGACCAACACTTGCGCCCCGGCACGTTGGAGCCGGCGAAGCATCCGATGAGCCGGCTGCAACCGTGCCTGGATAGCCAGGAGCAGCTCCTCAAGGGTCCGGCTCGCATCCGGCGCAATGTTGGCCCCCGCTTGACGGCGCGCCTCGCGATGGGCCTCAATGCTTTGGGCGGCGAAGGCGGAGTAGCCCGGGAAGTAATCTGCAACAGCTCAAGATAAGTCAAAAAACCCAAGCGGCAAGGGGCAGGGGAGGGCCGAGGAAGGCAGCTTACTGTCGATCAAGTCCTCGATCCGGCCGAAGCCTTCATACAGGCCTCGCCGAGTCTCAGACCAGGTCGCCGCCGCCATCTCATACTCCGCCAGCAAGGTGGCTTCACTTTCCCGCGCCGCCTGCAGGGCCGCCTTGTGGCTTTCCTCTTGGTCGGCCAGCTTCTTGGCCAGGCGATCCCGTTCCTGGACCAAGGCAGCGCACTCGGCCTCCTTGGTATGAAGGGCGGCCTTCGCCTCACCGAGCTCCTTCCTCAAGTCGGCGTTGGCCCCTGAAGACAAAGAAAAACCAATAAGAAAAGAGACGTCAAGAAAGATCCGACCCGACTACGCAGCAGTCAGCCCGAATCTCGGGGACTACACCCAGTGGGTGCGCTGATGCGCCCCCACAAGAGACAAACAAAATCGAGTACTTACTTCGGCTGTCGGCCAGGTTGTCGGTCCGCCGGCTCAACTCCCGAGCCTGGAAGTCGAAGGCGGCAGCATGAAGGTTGTGGTATTCCTGAAAATTTAGAAAAAAGCAAAGTAAGATAGCCGTCGAGAAAGATCCGACCCAAGTGCGTAGCAGTCAGCCCGAATCTCGGGGACTACACCCAGTGGGTGCGCTGACGCGCCCCCACAGAAGAAATCAAGAAAGCAAAGCAGCCAAGAGCGAAGGACTCACCCGGATAGTGGTTTGCGTTGACAAGAACTCTTGGTTGAGCTGTTGCAGTAGGGCGGCTTGAGCTTGTAGCCGGCTCCGGACCCCTTGAGCCGCTGCATCCAGCTCGCCAGTCCCCCCGCTGGGAGTCCACTCGGACACGGCGGTGCTGGCCGCCTCCAGATCTCCCGCCGGCTGGCCTGCGCCCGCGGCTCGGCGCAACTCCGGCAGAGCGGCGCCTCCCCTAGCACACCGGCCCGTCGCTAGCTGCACCTCGAGGCTAGCTCTGCTCTCCGGCTTACCTCTGGCCGGCTCCTCTGGTGTCGCTGACGATTGACCGCCTTGGCCCGCTCCGGTTGGCGCCGCAGGCGGCGCTCTTCCCGCCAAGGCCACGAGGTCCTTCTCCCTCTCCAACAGCGGCGGATCTTGGATGATCTCCTCCGCCAAGGGCAACGGGGTGTCGGGGGCTACGGCTCGGAGAGGAACGGCGAGCAACGGAAGCTGGCTGCGCGAGCTTTCCGCCTCCGTCTCCGCGGTAGCCGCCTCCCTCTGGGCCTTGGCTACCGCTTCGGCCTGCTCCTTCGCCGCCTGGGCGGCCGCCTTCTCTGCCGCCTCGCGCTCCTCCCGCGCGTCCCGGGCGTTCCGCTCTGTCGCCTCCCTAAGATCGGCGCGGGGGTCCACGCGGCGGGAGCTCGAAGACCCTCCAGCCGGCCCCACGATGGAGCCTCCCGGGCCCCGCTCAAGGGAAGGCGGCGCCCTGTCCAGCAAGCAAGGAAAAGTTAAGAAGACATTCGAAGAAAAAGAGAACAATAACGAGAATGCGGCAAGATAATTGAAGACTTACGCCGAGACCGCCTGGGGCTGTTTCACAGCCTTGCGGAAGCGGGCCGCCTTCGCGGCCGCCTCATCTCGCTTTGTCGCCGCGGCGGAAGGCTTGGACTTCTTCGGCCGACTGCCGAAGAGGCCTAGAGCGGCCCGGCGCTTCTGCGCGCCGCCAGCAGCCAGCGCGACAGACGAGCCCGCGCCCTGTTGATCGGCCGCCGGCTGGCGGCGCGGAGCGACTTCGGCTTCGAAGTCGTCCGGCCAGTCCATGGCGGCCGCCCCTAAGTCCGGGTCGTCAACGTCATCCACCGTGCGGTCGGGGCATACTGGCGTTCAATCCCTACCACCCCGGCCGGCGGCGCAAGAAGAGGGTTCTGCTCAAAGAACCAACTGGTCAGAAGCCGGCCGTCACGAAGCCGGCTGACGAAAAAAAGAGAGAGAGAGAAGATAAAGAGAGAAACTTACCACGGGTGGAGGATTGGCGCGAGAATACGGCGCCTTGCCGTATTGCCAGTCCCCGCCGAGCTTGCAGTTGGCAATGTAATTGACCATGAGTGCCACCTCTGCGTGGGGCATCTCCCATGTGCTCAGCCAGCTTGGGTCGAAGCGGCCGCTCATTTGACAATGTGGGGGCAGCTTTGGAGAGGAAGGATCCGACGCTCCACAAAGGCGGCCACCAAGTCGGCCCTGCGCAAGCCTTCCGACTGAATCAGCACCCGAAGCCGGGAGATGGTGGCGTTCCCGGCCGGAGACAACGACCGGGACCAGAAGCTGCACGAGGGCTACCTCCCATCCGGCGGGCCGGCTACGTAAGCCGGCAGGTTGATGTAGTCTTCTTGCTCGGCGACGTTCTTCACATAGAAATAAGATCTCTGCCAGACCTTTACCGACTGGATCAGGGGGATGGGCGGGAGCGGATTGTTCTCGCTCGCCCTCCTCATGGCGATGAAGGCTCCGCAGGGGGCGGGCACACCGGCGATGACTGTGCCGAGCTTGCTCTGGAAGAACTCTCCCCAGAGCTCCAGCGTGGGGAGCAGCCCCAAGAAGCCTTCGCAGAGGGAGACGAAGGCCGACAGCAGCATCACCGCATTGGGCGTGAGGTGATGCGGCTGGAGGTTGTAGAAGTCAAGGAAGGAGCGCAGAAACCCGCTCGCCGGGAGGCCGAAGCCGCGCAGGCAGTGCGAGCGGAAGGCGACCCGCTCGCCCTCCTCCAGCACCGGCGAGATCTCCCTCGCGGGCGCCAGGCGGACCTGTATGCGGTCGGCACCGGGCAGGCGCCGGGTCTGGCGAAGGAACTCCACGTGGTCTTCATGGACGTTGGAGCCGTCCCAGGAGCTTGACAACGCCATGGGAGCGAGGTGGCGTGGAGACGCGACGGCGCTGAGACGGGAAGCTGCGGCGGCAGTGAAAGGAGAAGACAAGGGTTAGGAGGGACGGAGCGGGAGGGGGCGCGCGAACCTCTGTCGCTCTCCCTCCTCCCCCTACTTATAGGCTGACGTGGCAGAGCCGAGGAGGCACGGTGTGGGGAAGCGTGGGGATCGATCGTGCCCACTCCCCACGTCCCGCGATTATCGAGCCTTAACGGCGAGACGAAACTGCCTTGAGAAGGCGAGCGGCCCCTGTGGGCCACGGAAGATCCGCGCCCCGACCAAGGCTCACGAGTAGCGGGCCCGGGCCTGCGGCGGCGTCCCGTCGCGCGCGTGCCCACGCAAGATCCTGCCGCCACGTGGCCGCGAGAGGGCCCGTGGTCAGCACGTAGGTCCCCTCTCCTCCCGCCTACGCGGGCTCTCTGAAGTCGGCGTACGCCCGCAAAGCCGGCTCTTCAGGATAGGAAGCTGACCAAGCTTCTCGTCCCCCTGCTCACCTCGGAGCTCGATCAGCTTCGGGGACTACTGTCGGAGTAAATAGCCATGGGTAGCCTAGCCGGCCTCCCCTGGCACTTCTGAAAAAGTTACGAGCCCGCCCGACTCTCAAGAATCCAAGACACGGGGCCGCCTTCCCCTAGCTAGCCGCGACCCTGGCCGGTTTTCGGAAGGCGGTCCGACTTTAGCCCTCATGAGAAGGCCGACTCCAAGAAGCCAGCTATGAGAAGGCCGACTCCAAGAAGCCGGCTCCCCGTAAAGCAGTCAAGACCGTACCCACAAAGTTTTCACCCACCTAACGGCGGTGCGACAGGGCGTGGCTACAGCAAAGCCTGCCACCCCCGAATCCCGGAGCACGCCTGGCACAGTGCGCAGTACGGGGTAGGCGTGACCCGTCCGACACAACACTGTTGCCATGCTGGCTCTGGCGTCACCCATGACGGGCCGCCAGCCTGGCCCATCGACGGCGGGCCCCTTCGAGCCGAGAGACGCCCGAAGGCGGCCACGCCTCCAACTAGTCGGCCCAAGACAGAGCCTGCTCCCCGCAGCCGGCTTGCCGCCTCCCTCGAAGAAGACGCCCCATTAAGGAGACAAGACACGGTAAGGCTACGACGATCGCCTGACGGGCGGCGGTACTGTAGCCTCGCTTACCACGACGACGCTCACGTCAACAAGATGAAGCCACAGTATCCAACCGCCGACCAGGCCTGGCTGTCGACCAAGGGGCCGGCGGCCGGCGGGACCCACCAGTCGGCGGGCCCCAGCAGCCGGCGCAGAAGCCGGCGAGCACAGTCACAGACGGCTGGGCCCCGCGCCCAGCCGGATTACCATTGTACCCCCGGGGGGTAGGCCTATATAAACCCCCCGGAGCACCCATGCAAAGGGTTGGACCCCCTGCTAGTTCTAGACACCGCATAAGGAGAAGAAGCAGGCTAGCCGTGCCCTTTCTTCCTCCTCCCCCAAAACAGCTCTAGGAGCGTTGTGTAGCTACTTGATTCATCGAGTGAGCATGCGGAGACCCCGCAGAGCAGCAGTAGGGGTGTTATCTCCTCGGAGAGCCCCGAAGCTGGGTAAGATCCACCGGCGTGCATGTCTTCGCCTCATCCCGCTTCCAGGCACCGGCGATGTCTTACTGGTTCCCACAAAGATAAGCCACCCGTTGGCATATGTCGCACCCACCACCCGACACCACTCCTAGGCCCCATGAGAGGGTGGTGTTCCTCCCCCATTTCCTCCGCGGACTGGGCTTCCCTCGGCATCCATTTGTCCGGGGGCTCATGTTCTACTATGGCCTGGATTTCCACGATTTGGCCCCGAACTTCGTCCTCAACATCTCGGCGCTCATCGTCGTGTGTGAGGCATTCCTCCGCATCCGCCCCCATTTCGGCCTATGGCTTAAGACTTTCAATGTCAAGCCAAAGGTGGTGCGCGGCAACCAGGCGGAGTGCGGTGGTGCCATGGTTGGCAAGATGGCCAACATCCTGTGTGGAGACCCTAAAGGGGTGGCAATCATGATGGTTTTATGTCACCATGCCGCGTGACACCAAATGGGTCGCACCCCTTGAGTTTCGATCCGGCCCCCCTACGCGGCTCACCTCCTGGAAGGAGACATGCCTATCTTGGGGTAAAAAAGGAGAGCTGACCGGACTCCAAACATGCATCAAAACCCTGGTGGACAAGAAGCTCAAGCTTGTCAACGTAGTCCAGGTTATGCTCATCTGCCTCATCCTCCCGTGTCAACGACGGGCCTTCAATCTGTGGGAGTTCGACCCGGCGCAGCATCAAACTCTAAACAGGCTCTTTGACACGACGTACGAAGATTCCTCGAGGATGCTTTTCAGGGGCGCCGAGGCTCCTGCATCCGCTACCAAGGATCGCGGATTCAGCGCGCAGCGTCACGCGCCTGCGGTAAGCTGTTTTTTCCTTTTACAGGGCATCAGTTTTCCATAGTTTGACTCTATGCGGGATCTAAGCTCCCTTTCCTTTGACAGGATTGGCAGGTGACGTCCGGACAGATCAACTGTCCGGCCCCTTTGCCCGAAGGCCCAGCGGACGCTCGCTTGGCGAGGCTGCTGGTTCCGACGTCCTATGTGGTGCCGGAGAAGAAGGCCACGAAAAGGACCACGGGGACTCGAAAGAGTGCCCGACGCCAGGAGGTGTCGGATTCATCATCCGATGGTCCCGAAGCGCCTTCCTCTCGCGAAGACGAGGAGGAAGAAGAAGAAACCTCTCCCCCTCCAGCGGGAGGAGAGAAGAAAAGGAAGGCCGCCCTCTCTGAGGAGGCCGGAGGGTCCAAGAAGGGGGAAACCCTTCCTCCGGACTACTCCGCCGACGTCGATGACGGCGGAGATGAGTGGCAGCCCAGGGCCAAGCCCCTGGCAAAATCGTAAGTATCCGGATACCGGAGTAATTCATAGTATTCGTTTATTGCATAGCTTTCCCTTATGTCGAATTTGCTTATGCAGCACACCCAAAGACCGGCTCGACGCGTTGGCGAGCAGCTCACTGGACTCGTCGTATGTGAACTCGCTTCCGATGGCTTCCTCCCCCGCCCTACGGACGACACCGAGGTGTTGTCCCAACAGGTTCCAAGCAAGGAGGAGGTTGTCCCGAAGGCGCCACAAGGTGACCTCCCGGACACCAGGAGTAAGGGGGATGAAACCACCCAGGGCTCCAAGCCCGGCTCTAGGCTGGACACCGCTCCGGAACCATCAAAGGTTCCGGAGTCCGGCGGGGGACCTCCTTCCAAGAGGAGCAAGTCCACCGTGCCGGCGGCCTCCGTCCAACCGGAGGTGCCAGACAATATGCTGGAGGTGCTCCAAGGCGCCTCCATCGACGAGGAGCACCTCGCTATTATGAGTGCGGTGGTCCAGAAGGTTCAGTCCCCAAAAAAAGGACTGACTGAAGCTTGTACTAGCCTTTGGACAGGCTTCGAGGTAAGTAAAGAAATTCTAAATAATAGTGCCGTATAGAAAGTAGCCCCTGATGCTCTGTTTGGCGCTCGGGAAGAAAAGCCGAATAGAGGATCAAACAGAATTCGCAGGAGTCTAACAAAAATGTGTCAATATGCATGTGCAGGCTACCCTACTTGCGTCCGCTGCACTGACTGCGGAAGTGGACACACTAAAGCAGGACCTCGAAAGGTCCGAGCAAGAGCTCGAGCGTGCCAAGAAGCAGCTCGAGGACAATGAAGGTAAGAAATACCTTGGTTGAATATGTATATATAAAAAAGGTGCAATTGCAAGAAATGACATGATTAACATGGCTATTGTAGGGGCCACATCTGAGGTGGCGACCCTTAAGCAAGCGCTGCTCGAGGCCGAGAAGAGTACAGCCGCGGAGCGCACCGAGCGGGAGAGGTATGAGGCCGAGGTTGGCAAGGTGCGGCAAGAGCTCCAGGTTCTCATGAAGAAACATGAGAGTTTGGAGCTTGACTCGAAGACGCGAGCGTCCGAGCTCGCGGCGTCTATTGAAAATGCCAAGTCTGCCAAGACCGAATCCCAGAAGACCCTCCAGGAGTTGGATGAGGTGAAGAAGATAGCGGCGGGTAAGGCATTCTTTATGCAAAGTAAACACGTAAACGTGAGTTAGTTGATACTTACCCGAATCCGGAGCTCTCCAGGGGCATTTGCAGATCTTCCCCGGAGAGTATCCGATGCCGCCGCATTCTATCGAGCCGAGGAGGGCAGCTCGACGGAGAAGGTGTTCTGTTCTCAGTATGCTGAAGCCGGACACCCCGTGCCCCTGAGCGACCAGCTGAAGCAACTGGTCGAGCTCCACAAGGCGGCCGAACAGGCCATGAAGGGCCTCCTAGTTCGGCTGTGGCCTGGAGAGGCTCTGCCTGGGAGCTATTTCGGGCTGGTGCGGCGGCTAGTGGGGGCCTGTCCAAGGCTCAAAGTCATCAAGCGCTCTGTATGTATTGAAGGTGCCCGTAGGGCCTTTGGCCGTGCTAAGGTGCACTGGGGCAGGCTGGATGCGGAGAAGCTTGTGAAGGACGGGCCACCAGCGGGGAACTATAAGGATGTTCTGAATGGTGCCCGCCTTATGGCGGATGAATGTACTAGGGATGTAATTTTTGAGTAAAACTCGCTCGTGTTTGTCCTGTGCGCTGAAAACTTTTTCATATGTGCTGAGCAATGCTGCTTGAATTTAAAATATTACCTTCTGTGCGGTTGTTTATCAATACTGAGAGATGGCGAGTCGTCGGCTCCTGCCCCCTTACCGCTAGTGCTGGGGTGTTCGGGGATAAACCTGGGCGCTCTTTTTCCCATATTTGGGTCCTTCGAGGAAGGCGCTCAGCCCAACGAATGAGGCAATCAGACTATAATGTGTGAACACTCTCACTTAGCCATAGAATTCTATAATTTTAAATTTCGGCGAAGCCCCTAGTATTCGGAAGACCGAGTTCGGGGCGCTATCCACGCCTTGGCCGGACAGAGCCGACTCCTCGCCTTAAGCGGCATAAGTCTTTAGGGACTCAAAAAAACCTCTCGAACAACGACCAGCTCTCGCTTCATCATGACAGTCAGTTTTAGCTTTCTCCACTGAGGTGCTCGACCCAGCTCAACTGGGGCACAATCGCAGTGGTTCTCCTAGTGCTACCTTAGCCGATATAGCGGAACATAAGGCACCAAAACATAGGAGCCGGGCAAACCCAACTATTGACCCAAGACATGATTCGGAGCCGATGCATATAGTGCTATAAGTTCGGGGTGCCACACTTGTGAAAGTGTTCTGACTTCTCACACCATATTGAGGGGTGCTAAAAGCCCCTGGCGTATTTTGGCCGTACCAAGTTGTACGGGTGCAACATGTCGTTAAGGAACATTTATTTATAAAAAGATAATGCAAAAAATAGACAAAAGCTATGCATTGTTTATTAAAAATAGCTGCGATCAAAGCAGAATGATACAAGTAATGCAATAAACGAAAAGTTGGACTATTTAACATGTCTGCTCCAGGTGCAAGCTGCGGAATAGTATGCGAAAAAGGTATACTGCTCGTGAGAGACCACCTGGGATTTCCGTAATGTGGCATGGCTTGTCTGCTTCCCTGGTCCTCGCATTGTTTGTGCGGCAATTGAACTGCTGAACAGGCCTTCCGAAGAGTAGAGTCTTGGAAGTAAGAGAAAAGTAAAAAATCGGCAGCCCCTGGTGCGGTTTAAGCCGTGTTTTGGGCGTGTCGTGATGGTGCCCCTCCCCCTATGCCCATGGTATTTCCAGAGCGTAGTTATGGATGCGAAGTACTGGCGTCGCCTTTTTGCGAGGGTTGGGGTTGGGGCCGCATTGCTACGCCTGCTCAGAATGTGCCAGGCGGTCTTGTTGTAGGTCACTCCGGGGGCGCTTGATGGTGTTCGGACGTTTAATGGCCGGACTGGAGAACTGCCTGGAGAGGCTGCTTTGTACTTCCGCTGCAAGGGATGCCGTGTGCTCCTCTGTTCGAAGGGAGCGTTCCATGTTTCCATTGACCGTAATTACTCCAAGAAGGCCTGACATCTTGAGCTCAAGGTATGCATAGTGCTGTACCGCATTGAATTTGGCAAATGTGGTTCGTCCGAGCAGTGCATCATAGCCACTGCGGAATGGGACTATGTCGAAGATCAATTCCTCGCTTCGGAAATTATCCGGGGATCCGAAGACCACTTCAAGTGTGACTGAGCCTGTACAGTTGGCCTCTACACCTGGTATTACGCCTTTAAAGGTCGTTTTGGTGGGCTTAATCCTCGAGGGATCGATGCCCATTTTTCGCACTGTATCCTGGTAAAGCAGGTTCAGGCTGCTGCCGCTGTCCATGAGGACTCTAGTGAGATGAAATCCGTCAATAATTGGGTCTAGCACCAATGCAGCAAATCTGCCATGATGGATGCTAGTGGGATGGTCTCTTCGATCAAAGGTGATCGGGCAGGAGGACCTTGGGTTGAACTTTGGGGCGACTGGCTCTACCGCGTATACGTCCCTTAACGTGCGCTTCCGCTCCCTTTTGGGGACGTGGGTGGCGTATATCATGTTCACCGTCCGCACTTGTGGGGGAAAACCCTTCTGTCCATTGTTGTTCGGCGGCCGGGGCTCCTCGTCGTCATCGCTATGCAGCCCCATGTCTTCATTGTCGGCGCTTAGCTTGCCTGCCTGCTTGAACACCCAACAATCCCTATTGGTGTGATTGGCCGGCTTTTTGAGGGTGCCATGTATTTGGCACAAGCGGTCGAGTATTCGGTCCAAGCTGGACGGGCCCCTAGGATTCCTTTTGAATGGCTTCTTCCGCTGACCAGATTTAGAGCCTCTGAATCCGGCATTAACTGCCGTATCCTCAGCATTGTCGCCGTTAATGCGGCGCTTCTGCTTGTTGCGACACGACCTGCCACTAATGTCCCTGGTGTCCGAACTACCAGGGTTCTTGGTCATATTGTTGCTACGAGCGAGCCAGCTGTCTTCTCCCGCGCAAAATCAGGTCATGAGTGTCGTGAGTGCTGCCATAGATTTCGGCTTTTCCTGTCCGAGGTGCCGGGCCAGCCACTCGTCACGGATATTGTGCTTGAAGGCTGCTAGGGCCTCAACGTCCGGACAGTCGACTATTTGATTTTTCTTTGTTAGGAACCATGTCCAGAATTGTCTGGCCGATTCCTCTGGCTGCTGGATTATGTGATTTAGGTCATCGGTGTCTGGGGTCGCACATAAGTGCCCTGGAAATTGTCAAGGAATGCGGCTTCCAGGTCCTTCCAACAGCTGATTGATCCTGTTGGCAAGCTGTTGAACCAATGCCGAGCTGGTCCTTTAAGCTTGAGTGGGAGGTATTTGATGGCGTGAAAATTGTCGCCTTGGGCCATGTGGATATGAAGGAGATAATCCTCGATCCATATCGCAGGGTCTGTTGTGCCATCATATGATTCGATGTTTACGGGTTTGAAACCCTCGGGGATTTTATGATCCATTATTTCGTCTGTAAAGCACAGTTGGTGTGCGGCGCCTCTGTACTGGGCGATATCATGACGTAGCTCCAATGAGCTTTGTCTACTGTGTTCGGCCCTGCCGAATTTGTGGCCGGCGTGATGGTTACCGTCTCGAGCCGTGGGGTGCCCACGCCATCCGTAGATCGATCATGTTTGCCTTGCCTTCTCCTCCAACATGTCTCGTAAGTCCGGCGCATATTCCCGTGCCTTGGTACGGGGTGCGGCTTGAGTGGAGGGTCGGGAGGCCTCTCTGTCACGGCCACGAGGTGGCCCTTCGGCCGCATCAAGTGCTTCCTCCTCTAATCGGGGTAGCAACTTGCGCTTTGGGTAACTCTTGGAGGGGCCTTCGAGTTTATGCTCTTCGGCCGCAAGGACTTCAGTCCATCTATCAACCAGCAAATCTTGGTCAGCTCTGAGTTGTTGCTATTTTTTCTTGAGGCTTCTTGCCGTGGCCATAAGCCTGCGTTGGAAACGCTTTTGCTCAACAGGATCCTCTGGCACGATGAATTCGTCATCGTCGAGGCTTGCCTCGTCTTCGGAGGGAGGCATATATTTATCGTCCTCGACCTCTCTGTCTGCCGCTATCTCATGGGGGCTGGTTTCTCCATCCTCCTGTGCTAAACCTTGCTGGAGGGGGTTTTCTTCGGCACTCTCCGGAGTATTATTATCTCCCGTGCTGGAATCACCATTTTTGTGTTGACGGGATTTTGAGCGGCGCTGCTGACGCCGGAGCTTGGGCTGTTTCTTGGAGGGGTCATCCTCCGCTGTTCCATCGCCCCCTCCCTCTTTTGGGGGGTCCACCATGTATATGTCATATGATGAGGTGGCTTTCCAGGGCCTAGTAGGCGCTGGTTCTTCATCATCTCCTTCATCGGTGTCCATACCATTGATGTCTTCGGAGTCGAAGTCGAGCATGTCGGTTAAGTCGTCGACAGTGGCTACAAAGTGGGTGGTGGGTGGGTTTTGAATTTCTTCATCGTCCGTACCCCAACCTTGCTGACCGTAGTCCGGCCAGGGCTCTCCTGATAAAGAGAGAGACTTCAGTGACTTCAGGATATTGCCGAAAGGCGAGTGCTGAAAGATGTCTGCGGCAGTGAACTCCATGATCGGCGCCCAATAGGATTCGACTGGTAGGGGCGCGGAGGGTTCGGAGTCTGGCTCCTTGGAGTCACGAGCCTTGCAGAGTACGGGGCTGGTGCTCGGCTCAATCGATGTTTGGATCACAGCCCCCGAGGTGGCGTCCAACCGCCCAACCTCGATCGGCGTAGTTGACTCTGAACTAAGGGTCGGAGCTGGTGTGGGTGCGTCCTCCAGGGCACCGTTCGGCGGCAGAGTTAGATCATGCTCGTCATGACAGCGCGGCGCGCTCGGCAGTGGTTCGAATCCGTCGAAGATCAAGTCCCCATGGATGTTAGCCGTGTAGTTTAAACTTCTGAATCTGACCTGATGGCCAGGGGCTTAGCTTTCGATCTGCTCTAAATGGCCAAGTGAATTGGCCCGTAGTGTGAAGCCGCCAAAGACGAAGACCTGTCCGGGGAGGAAGGTCTCACCCTGGACTGCATCACCATTGATGATCGTAGGAGCCATCGGGCCTGACGGTGACGGCACAGAGGAACTCTCAATGAAAGCACCAATGTCGGTGTCAAAACCGGCGGATCTCGGGTAGGGGGTCCTGAACTGTGCGTCTAGGCCGGATGGTAACAGGAGGCAAGGGACACGAAGTTTTACCCAGGTTCGAGCCCTCTTGATGGAGGTAAAACCCTACGTCCTGCTTGATTAATATTGATGATATGGGTAGTACAAGAGCTGATCTACCACGAGATCAGAGAGGCTAAACCCTAGAAGCTAGCCTATGGTATGATTGTTGATGTGTATGTTGTCCTACGGACTAAAACCCTCTGGTTTATATAGACACTGGAGAGGGTTAGGGTTACATAGAGTCGGTTACAATGGTAGGAGATCTGAACATCCGTATCGCCAAGCTTGCCTTCCACGCCAAGGAAAGTCCCTTCCGGACATGGGACGGAGTCTTCAATCTTGTATCTTCATAGTCCAGGAGTCCGACTGAAGGTATAGTTCGGCTATCCGAACACCCCCTAATCCAGGACTCCCTCAGTGCCCCTCCCCCTATGCCCATGGTATTTCCAGAGCGTAGTTATGGACGTGAAGTACTGGCGTCACCTTTTTGCGAGGGTTGGGGTTGGGGCCACATTGCTATGCCTGCTCAGAACGTGCCAGGCAGTCTTGTTGTAGGTTACTCCGGGTGCGCTTGAAGGTGTCCGGACGTTTTAATGGCCGGACTGGAGAACTTCCTGGAGAGGCTGCTTTGTACTTCCGCTGCAAGGGCCGCCGTGTGCTCCTCCGTTCAGAGGGAGCGTTCGGTGTTTCCATTGACTGTAATTACTCCACGAGGGCCTGGCATCTTGAGCTTAAGGTATGCATAGTGCGGTACCGCATTGAATTTGGCGAATGCGGTTCATCTGAGTAGTGCATGATAGCCACTGTGGAATGGGACTATGTCGAAGATCAATTCCTCACTTAGGAAATTATCCGGGGATCCGAAGACCACTTCAAGTGTGACTGTTGGCCTCTACACCTAGTATTACGCCTTTAAAGGTCGTTTTGGTGGGCTTAATCCTCGAGGGATCGATGCCCATTTTTCGCACTGTATCCTGGTAAAGCAGGTTCAGGCTGCTGCCACCGTCCATGAGGACTCTAGTGAGATGAAATCCGTCAATAATTGGGTCTAGAACCAATGCGGCAAATCCGCCATGATGGATGCTAGTGGGATGGTCTCTTCGATCAAAGGTGATCGGGCAGGAGGACCATGGGTTGAACTTTGGGGTGACTGGCTCTACCGCGTATACATCCCTTAACGCGCGCTTCCGCTCCCTTTTGGGGACGTGGGTGGCGTATATCATGTTCACCGTCCGCACTTGTGGGGGAAAACCCTTTTGTCCATTGTTGTTCGGTGGCCGAGGCTCCTCGTCGTCATCTCTATGCAGCCCCTTGTCTTAATTGTTGGTGCTTAGTGTCACACCCTAGCTAGTCATGCATTAGAGTGTTGCATCATGTTTACTTTTGCATCAGAAACTTGAAATGGGGATGACAGAACCCCCAGTCCCCTCTGATAACCAACTAGGGTTTACTAAAATAATTTTCAATGAACCTGAAATGCCCTTCTAAAATGCCCATCATTTTTGCCTTGGTTCAGAACCTCTGCCAAAAATGGTGCACACTTTTCTAGGCCATCCTAGGGTTCTTGAGTTAAATCATAACTATTTGAATTTGGGCATTTAAAATAATATAAAATATTTTAATGCTCAAATATCTCCAAACTAAAATGTTTCATGTTGGAAATATTCCAACTATGGACCAGGAGTAGTTTGGTGATTTTTGGAGTTGCCTAGGTATTTTATTTAATTCAACAAAGTTGCAGAATTATTAAATAAAACAGAAAACAGAAAAGAGAGGAGAAACTTACCTGTGCGGCCCAGCCAGCTGGCCGGCCCAGCTAGCCAGCCCAGCACTGTAGCTCCCCGTCGTCTTCCTCCCCACGCCCCGAAGCTGCTGCGTGCTCGCGCGCGCGCGGCCGCGCGGCCACCTCCTGCTTGCCGACGCCCCCCTGGCCGCGTGGACGACGCCCGCAGCCCGTCCCGATTCCCCCTGCTCCCTCTCACTCTCCCCCGTTTTCTCCCTCGCTCTCTCTCGCTCTCGGCCGAACACCACCGTCGCCGCCGTTCGCCGTAGCCACTGACTCCGGCCACCCCTCGCTCCCCCGAGTAGCTCAGAAGCTCCGCCTCGACTCCCTCTTCCTCCCCACCGCTCCACGAGTCCCCGGAAGCCCTGCATCGCCGCCACGTCGCCGTTCCCCTCTTCGGACTCCGACCACCGTCGCCGACGAATTCGCCGTCTCCAGCGCGTCCCCGAGCCCGCTTCGACGCCCACTGCAACCGCGGTGAGCTACGCCACCGTTTCCCCCTCTTCTTCCCCTCGTTCCCTCACCGTAGCTGCATCCCCACCTCGGCCGAACCTCCGCCGTCGCCGAGCTCGCCGTCGACGCAGCTCCGGTGACCACTTGGTCACCCCGGCGAGTCCAACGCGTTCACAGAACCCAGTAGAGCCTCCCTAGCGCCTCACTTTGCTCGACTTCGAGCTCCAGCACCACTCCCGTGCACGACCGAACCCCGGCGACCGCAGCTGAGCTCGCCGCCGTCGACTCCGGCCACCCCGACCCCAACGGACTCCGCCAAGAGCCGCGGGTCGTCCTCAGCTTCACTCCGGTGGTCGCCACGTTCCATTTGGTGGCCGAAACGACCAAAACCACTATCGCCGCCGCACTGTTGGTCGCCGCCGGCCAGAATTCCGGCGAGCTGAC